>NW_012110830.1:241957-264545 GCF_000951045.1 Mandrillus leucophaeus | reverse complement strand
AAGAGCTCCTGAAGGAAGCACTAAACATGGAAAGGAACAACCGGTACCAGCCACTGCAAAAACACGCCAAATTGTAAAGACCATAGATGCTATGAAGAAACTGCATCAATTAATGGGTGAAATAACCAGCTAACATCATAATGGCAGGATCAAATTCATACCTAACAATAGTAACCTTAAATGTAAATGGGCTAAATGCCCCAATCAAAAGACACAGACTGGCAAATTGGATACAGTTAAGACCCATCAGTGTGCTGTATTCAGGAGGCCCATCTCCCATGCAAGACACACATAGGCTCTAAATAAAGGGATGGAGGAAGATCTACTAAGCAAATGGAAAGAAAAAAAAAAAGCAGGGTTTGCAATCCTGGTCTCCGATAAAACAGACTTTAAACCAACAAAGATCAAAAGAGACAAAGAAGGCCATTAAATAATGGCAAAGGGATCAATTCAAAAAGAAGAGCTAATTATCCTAAATATATATGCACCCAATACAGGAGCATCCAGATTCCTAAAGCAAGTTCTTAGAGACCTACAAAGAGACTTAGACTCCCAAACAATAATAATGGGAGACTTTAACACCCCACTGTCAACATTAGACAGATCAATGGGACAGAAACTTAACAAGGATATCCAGGACTTGAACTCAGCTCTGGACCAAGTGGACCTAATAGACATCTACAGAATTCTCCACCCTAGATCAACAGAATATATGTTCTTCTCAGCACCACATCGAACTTGTTCTAAAACTGACCACATAATTTGAAGTAAAATACTCCTCAGCAAATGTAAAAGAACAGATCACAATAAAGTGTCCCTCAGACCACAGTGCAATCAAACTAGAACTCAGGATTAGGAAACTCACTCAAAACCGCACAACTACATGGAAACAGAACAATCTGCTCCTGAATGACTACTGGGTACATAACAAAATGAAGGCAGAAATAAAGATGTTCTTTGAAATCAATGAGAATAAAAACACAATGTACCAGAATCTCTGGGACACATTTAAAGCAGCGTGTACAGGGAAATTTATAGCACTAAATGTCCACAAGAGAAAGCAGGAGAGATCTAAAATTGACACCCTAACCTCACAATTAAAAGAACTAGAGAAGCAAGAGCAAACAAATTCAAAAGATAGCTCAAGACAGGAAATGACTAAGATCAGAGCAGAACTGAAAGAGATAGAGACACCAAAAACCTTCAAAAAATCAATGAATCCAGGAGCTGGTTTTTATAAAAGATCAGCAAAATAGACCGCTAGCAAGACTCATAAAGAAGATAAGAGAGAAGAATCAAATAGATGCAATAAAAATGATAAAAGGGATATCATCACTGATCCCACAGAAATGCAAACTACTATCAGAGAATACTATAAACACCTCTATGTAAATAAACTAGAAAATCTAGAAGAAATGGATAAATTCCTATACACATACATCCTCCCAAGACTAAACCAGGAAGAAGTTGAATCTCTGAATAGACCTCTTCAAGGAGGACTATAAACCACTGCTCAAGGAAGAGAGGACACAAACAAATTGAAAAACATTCCATGCTCATGGATAGGAAGAATCAATATCATGAAAACAGCCTTACTGCCCAAAGTAATTTGTAGATTCAATGCCATCCCCATCAAGCTACCACTGACTTTCCTCACAGAACTGGAAAAATCTACTTTAAACTTCATATGAAACCAAAAAAGAGTCCGCATGGCCAAGACAATCCTGGGCAAGAAGAACAAAGCTGGAGGCATCAAGCTACAGTAACCAATACAGCAAGGTACTAGTACCAAAACAGATATATAGATCAATGGAACAGAATGGAGGACTTAGAAATAACACCACACATCTACCATCGTCTGGTCTTTGACAAACCTGACACACACAAGCAATGGGGGAAATATTCCCTATTTAATAAATGGTGCTGGGAAAACTGGCTAGCCATATGCAGAAAACTAAAACTGGACCCCTTCCTTAAGCTTACATGAAAATCAACTCAAGATGGATCAAAGACTTAAACATAAGACCTAAAATCCTAGAAGAAAATCTGGGCAATACCATTTAGGACACAGGCATGGGCAAGGACTTCATGTCTAAAACACCAAAAGCAATGGCAACAAAAGTCAAAATTGACAAATGGGATCTAATTAATCTAAAGAGCTTCTGCACAGCAAAAGAAACTATCACCAGAGTGAACAGGCAACCCACAGAATGGGAGAAAATTTTTGCAATCTATCTATCTGACAAAGGGCTAATATCCAGAATCTACAAAGAACTTAAACAAATTTACAAGTAAAAAACAAACAACCCCCATCCAAAAATGAGCAAAGGATATGAACAAACACTTCTCAAAAGAAGACATCTATCCAGCTAACAGACATATGAAAAAATGCTCATCATCACTGGTGATTAGAGAAATGCAAATCAAAACCACAGTGAGGTACCATCTCACTCCACTTAGAATGGCGATCAATAAAAAGTCAGGAAACAACAGATGCTGGAGAGGTTGTGGAAAAATAGGAACGCTTTTACACTGTTGGTGGGTGTGTAAATTAGTTCAACCATTGTGGAAGACAGTGCAGCAATTCCTCAAAAATTTAGAACTGGAAATACCATTTGACCCAGCAATCCCATTACTGGGCATATACCCAAAGGATTATAAGTCATTCTGTGATAAAGACACATGCACACGCATGTTTATTGTGGCACTAGTCACAATAGCAAAGACTTGGAACCAACCCAAATGTCCATCAATGATAGACTGGATTAAAAAAATGTGGCACATACAAACCATGGAATAGTATGCAGCCATAAAAAAAGGATGAGTTCACATCCTTTACAGGGACATGGATGAAGCTGGAAATCATGTCTCAGCAAATTATCACAAGATGAGAAAACCAAACACCATGTGTTCTTCCTCATAAGTGGGAGTTGAACAGTGAGAACACATGGACATAGGGAGGGTAACATCACACACTGGGGCCTGCAGGGGGTGTTGGGCTAGGGGAGGGATATCATTAGGAGAAATATCTAATGTAGGTGACTGGTTTTTGGGTGCAGCAAACACCCATGGACCGTGTATACCTATGTAACAAACCTCCACATTCTGTACATGTAACCCAGAACTTAAAGTATAATTTTAAAAAAAGAACAAATGAGAACTATAGATGTTGGAAAGAACGAGACAAGCTTTTGCAATTGATATGATGCCTACCTAGAAAATGTACAGAATAAACTAAATAAAACTTTAAAAACTAGCTGGAATATTCAGGAAGGGAACTGGGTATAAGGCAGAAATGCCAACATCAACAGCTTTCCTTTATACCAACAATACAATTAAAAATATATATGAATAAGCCATAGAGAAAAAATATACAAAACTTTATGAAGTAAACATTTACTCATTGACAACAAAAGGTCTCTAGAATTTATCAAATGAAAAAAGCTCTAGTTTATAGAACATTTAATATTAGGCCTTTCAAAATTACCTTATACAAATTATGTGAGTTTGTGTGTGTACATACATATATATGTGCATATATGATATGTATACATATATACACACACATAGATATGTGTATATGTAGTTGTAGCTATAACAAAACTCATAACACTAAACTGTTGGTGGCAGGTAGAGAATGAGAGGATGCTGCTCTTTGAGGGAAGGTATTGTGTTTTTCCTCTTTCCATAGTGTTGTTTATCATAAGCATTATAAAACTTACGATCAGAAAAAATAAAATTATTTTCCTGCAAAAGCACAACTAAAATTCCCAGTAATAGCTGATATAACAGCTAATCTTTATTAAATGGCAGATATTGCACCAACTTTACATGTATTAATTCATATACTCCCCATTAGCACAATAGTTCCTCCCCAGGACCTTAGTAATCATAGTATCCACATTTTACAGGTGATAAAGTTGGGACAAAGAGGAAATGCAACTTGTTCAATTTCACACAGCATGAAAATGGTTTGGAATTGACACAGTCAGATTCAGAAGCCCAAGCTCCTAACCACTATGTTATACTGACTATAAAATTTTTAAAAATGTTACATACCATATAAACACTACAAAAGTAGTCCATACAGAGTAGGAGGAGGAAGAATATAGTGAGTAAAAAGAAGATTCTGTTGAAATGAAAAGAAAAAGCATAAAGTAACATGACAGATGACTGAAAAGTTAAATTTCCTGCTATCATGTTAGAGGTTAAACTTCCCTGCAGAGAGAAATCACTCTCATTATATATACACCTTGGGGGATAGAATTATATTTTTTACTTTCTTCTTTGTGCTTTTCTGTATTTTTCAAGTTTTTACACTGTCAATTTATTTAGTAGTAATATTGTTACACTGAGTGACAGATTCATCAGGTCTATCAAGCATAAATTACCAACTTGCCAATAATGGAAGCAAAATATAAAACAGGAAAATAAACAGTTTGAGATAATAATTTAATCCTCAATGATTCCCATTGTGTTTTAGTTTCATATGTTAACATATCAACATTTTTAGTATTAGTGGTTTCAAAAGTATGAACATGCACAGAGAATCCTTAAAAGATGCCAGATAATTCAGCCTTTATAGTATGTTCCAATATTCTTGCATTTCAACTTCATATATATGTCACAATTTTCAGTATTAGTGGTTTCAAAAATATTAATATGTACAGAAAATTCTAAAAAGATGCTAGATAAATCAGCTTTTATAATATGTTAGCACATTCTTGTCCTAAAGACTGAAATTTGATATAAATGTCAGGATTATTACCCACATTTTCAATACATTATTTATCTAAAGCAAACTGTTCTGTACTGGCTAATTTGCCTGAATTTATTAGAGAGTAAAAGCACCTCACAATTTGAATAAGAGCTCATATGATTATTTATTATAGCCCTTTAAATAGCCAACAATTACTATAAAATTCTTTATGTCTCAATAGAAATGAAAAGTAGGTAGCAGGATTAAACTGCCTGGATCAGATGCTTGTCAAAACAGCAGAAACTCTCCAAGTATCAGACCAAGGAAGTGCCGTTTAAATGCTAGGAGATCAGCATGTTCTTATGAACAGCTTATAATTACCCAGAGAGGGGAAAGAACCACATTCATCAGGACAATAACATTTGCAAATGCTATTCTGAAACAGTCTAGTGGTGACCCTCCACTTCATTCTTTTGCTTTTCTTGATTAAATTAATATGCAGACATTCCTCTGGATACTGAATCTAAACTGATCAAATATTGAGAACTACTCTTTTCACTATCATTAAAATAAGACCTGAAACAATCAAATTAGTTTGCAATGTGAACTTTGTCTCTATTTCAGCATCTGATGAGCAGATTTTCATTTTTATTGAAAGGAAAGACATTCTTACAGTCAACCAGATCCTACCTCTGGAGTTCATAGATGGACCTGGGGCTCCTGAATGAACACTATGGGGTATTAAAATAATCTGCAACTAGTGGGAGTTTGTTTGCATGTACAATTATCTGACAGGAAGGTCTACAGTGTTCAGCAGTTCTAGAGTAGGTCTATGATATCCCCACAACCCAGCACCAAAAAAAAAAAAAAAAAAAAAAAAAAAAGGTAAGAGCCACTGGGAGAAAACCTGCGACTTAATCAGATAGTAAGAGGAGTTTGAGTTAAGAACTTTAGAGAAACCGCTTTACCTATGTTCATTTCAGGAAAGGCCATGCATCAGGCTGGTAACAAAGAATCAGTTTGGAAATCAGGAAAGGGGACTAGGAAAGTTAAGTGAAACTTGTATCAAGCCAAGTGCCTTTAGGGTAGCTCACGTGGTTATGTGCAAGCCTTAGCTGTAGGTCCAACAGTCAAAGACAATTCAAGAAAATAATAATCACTGAGTAGGAAACTGTGTATTTGAAACCCAGTTGGTGCACTTATAGAATACAGCATCTAATTGCTTAGAAAAACTTGGTTTTTCTAAATGCAAGAAGAGAGAGGGCACTCTTAAGAAGGAGAGGGCACTCTGTGTGAAGTGGTGTCATGTAATGATAGCTTGGAGGAGGACTTTTTTAAGGCTTATGGATGAGCTCATGATTTGAAAGAAAACCTTATCAATTGGAGGGATCCGTGCACCTTCTAGTCTCTCAGGATCCTCAGAGAATCTCCCCGAGACAGATGGCTGGGAGACCTGAGGCACAGTGGTTTGTCTCTCTTGTTTTTTTCTTGCGGCTTGCCAACCGGAATAGCCCTTTTTGTGGTACTCAATTACATTTGTGAGTTAGAAGTTCTCACCTTGAGCTCTAAGATAGTGAAAATGAAATAAAATAAACCAGTATTGTCTCACCCGACAGCACCATCACCAAGGCTCATCGCATAAGAACTAGATCAAATGGCGCTATCTGGGCAGAGAAATGACCCCGAGACCCGTGTCAGAACTTCAGTCTAGATTCTAGAGAGTGGTTCTTGCCTTCTAAGTCTCCATCTCCCCAGGAGGCACCTCTGATCATGACCTTCTTTTTCTGCTCTTTTTGGTTCAGGCATTATCTGCAAAAGCCCTGACCCCTCCTATGGAAAAGTAAAAGGAGTCAGTTGGTATTTGCACAAAAAAGACTTCATATTAGCTGTGAAAGTGCAAACTGCAGAGATAAAAGTCTAGTGAGGCAGAACATGAGAGACCTAATTACAATTAGCTTTGCAGTTTTGCAAGCTGTTTTTTAATTTTATATAAAACATTTGATAATCATGGAAATGGAGAACTTGAACCCAATTCTAGAACTTCTGTGTTGAAAGGATAATAATCATAAAATTGTGTATTAGTATTAAAGGCTGATGACTAAGATCAGGAAAATGTAGCTAGAAAGGCGAGCTAATGTATGATAAATGAGTTGGTGCATTGGTCTGTACACTTTTCTCTATTCATCAGTTCTTTGGGTTGTCCTCTAATTTGGCTTAGATGGTTTTCCAGGATGCATGAGCTTTGGTGAGTGTGCACACACGTGTGCCCTGTGTGCAGTTTGGGCAGCAAATGAGGTGATTTATGAAGTATCGAGTGGGAGGTGCTAGGGGTGGGATCAGAAGGAAGCGGCATTTAAGGTGTTTTGGCACAGCCAGGGAGGCAGCTCCCTGCAAAGGACATAACATTCTCTCAGAAAGGAACAACGGCCATAAAAGCAACTGAGGAGAGAAAGAGAAACACTGGTTTCCCTCATCTAGAGTAAATAATTTAACTAGTAGTCTGACTAAAGGCTTCTGCATCTAGAAACAAATGTCTGAATTAACTGCAATTTAGATAACTTAATTAAGTCTGACTGTATTGTAAATATTATCAGGGTATGAAATTCTTTTTCCTCTTCCAGGGAAAAACCCTTTAATCACCATTCAGGGAATATTATATTTTCCTCTGGGAAAATAAAATACTTTTTATTTAACAGGACAAAGGGGACTCAAAAATAAAACGAACTTGTTCTTTGCTTCATTAAGGAAAATTCTGTTCTAAGAGAAATACCACTATAGAACAATAAAGACTGGATTCTAAATATATTTTATCTCAAAATTCAGGGGCCAACCACTACCCTTTTCTGGCTCTGGCCCCCTGAGAACTGAAATTATTTTTCCCTTGATATATAATATCAGTGATAGTGCCCACCCTCAAACTGATACTCAAAAATTCCCCCAGCAAGGCGTAAAGGGCAGTTCTGTGAGTGGAAGGAGACTCCTAGGCAATGAAGAATGGGGTGGGTAGCAAATAGATCCGGAGATGCTGGCATGAAAAAGCCTGCCTAGGAAAACTTCATTAAGAAAGAGCTGAGGCCGGGCGCAGTAGCTCACAGCCTGTAATCCCAGCAGTTTGGGAGGCCGAGAGACGGACGGATCACGAGGTCAAGAGATCGAGATCATCCTGGCCAATATGGTGAAACCCTGTCTCACTAAAAATACAAAAATTAGCTGGGCATTGTGGTGTGCGCCTTTAGTCCCAGCTTCTCAGGAGGCTGAGGCAGGAGAATCGCTTGAACTCGGAGGGCGGAGGTAGCAGTGGGCTGAGATTGTGCCACTGCACTACAGCCTGGAGACAGAGCGAGACTTTGTCTAAAAAAAAAAAAAAAATGGAAGGGTGTTCATGAAGCATCTTAATATCAGTAATCCAGATGGGACTAAGAGAGAGGTTGTTAGAAAATGGACTTCTCACATCATCTTATGAATACAGTGTGGGGATGTATAAGACATCTTAGGAAAAACTGCAAAAGTTTTCAAGGAGACGCTGGTGGGAACTGTGAGCAAAATAAATAATATTATGTACCTTTGATGGGAACATTAGCTAAACCTTGTGATGCTAGAGTGTGTTCCCCTCAAATGGTGTGCAACAGAAGAAACTTCTATAAAGTGTGCTTTGGCTCAATCTTTTGTGGACCAGCCTCCCCACTTCCAGTCCCAGGATTTCTTCTTGTAGCATGGAACAGTAACTGTGGTCTGGGAGAGAAGTAGCAATGAGTACTGCAGGGCAACAAGTAATAGGTAGGAGCAGGGTTGGCCAAGAACCAGCCTATTCTGGTCCAGAGAGGACAGATAACCTTCTAACAATGCAGTCCTGGGAATATGTAGATGGAGAGTAACTACCCAGCATCTAGCTCTGATTTTCCCAAGCAGCTTATCCTGACAAAGTCTAATGCCACTCAGACTTTCCTGGTGTTATATCAAATCCACCAAACAGTTGCTCTTTCTCCTAAACCCTCAGTAACTTGGGTCTAAAACCCACACCAGAATAAGATACATAAGATAGAGCATTCTACAACAGGCACTTGTGGCTTCACTGTCCATTACAGCAGCCATTAGTCATAGGCGGTTGCTGAGCACCTGAAATGTGGCTGGCCTGAATTGAATTGTGTTGTAGCTAAAAAGTACACACCGATCAAAGACTTGGTACAAAACAAAATAGAATGTAAAATATCTCATTAATAATTTTCATGTTGGTTACATGTTGTAATGATATTTTGGCATACTAGGTTAAATAAAATATCTATTAAAATTTACCTTTTTAAATGTGGCTACTAAAATTATGCATGTGGTTTGCGTATGTAAACTGCCCTCTCTCTCTAATGGACAGTGATACTCTAGAGGCTCTTGATGGTAAGATCAGCCGTGTCTTCTCCAATCCCTCCAAAGCAAATACAATAAGGTTTGCCTTGTTTAAATCTTTTCCAGTGCCTAGCAGAGAACACAGGGTGAGTAGTCAACAAACACCAGTGTTCCCTTGCCGAAGAACTATATAACATGTGTGATGGTTAATTTTACATGTCAATATGACTGGGCCATGGGGTGCCCAGACATTGCGCCAAACATTATTATGGTTGTGTCTGTGCAGGTGACTCGGGATAAGATTAGCATTTGAAGCCATGGATGGAGCAAACTAGATTACCCTTCCTTATGTGGGTGGGCCTCATCCAACAATCCAAGACCAACGAATACAAAGGCTGAGTAAGAGGAAACTCCTCCTGCCTGACTGTTGAGTTGGGACACTGGTCTTTCTCAGTTTTTTGATTCATTGACTCTTTTGGGTCTTGAGTCTGTCAGCTTTCAGATGGGAACTTACACTGTCAGTTTTCCTGGGCCTCCAGCTTGCTGACTACAGCTTTTGGGACTTTTCAGGTCCCATAATCACATGAGTCAATTTCTTATAATAAATCTCTTTATGCACACACACACATACACACACACACCGCTCTTGATGGTTCTGTTTCTCTGAAGAACCCTAATACAGCATGTATAAAATCGGTTAATAACAGGATTTTCTACAGTATGACATTTTAGAGTTAGTGAAGAAGAGGTCAGTTTTCTGAATATATGTACAAATGATTGGCTAGTTTGAGGATATAGAAAAGTTACTTACCCTGAATCTCAAAATTTGCTCATTGTAAAAATAGTACCTCCTTACAAAGATGTTGTAAGAGTTAAAGGAGATGATGCCTGAGAAAGTGCTTTATCCCAATCAAGCTCTCTGCAATCTCTATTTAAAAGTCACTTAGTCCTGTTTTGTTTTTCATATAACATAACAAAAAATTAAATGGTAGACACAAAAAGAACTCATATACCGAGTTAGGTTTTCAGGCAATAGGTAAAATTTACCTTCTATGCTTATGTCCCTCAGGGCACTTGAACCTTTTGTCATCAGGAGGACAGCAGGCTTCCTGGGACTAGAAGGCAAGGTCATATTACCTACAGAGCAAAGCAGCAGGTGGGTGGGGGCCTCTAGTGGCATGCTGCCCCGGGGCGTGGGGCGGGGGGGTGGCATTCGTAAGCATTCAAGCATGGTAAGACTGCCAGCAACATCTTAGCTCAGCTCTCAATTCTAGGCCTACAGGGTTCTTTACAGTTTGCTTAGAATGCCAACTCTCTGCAGTCGGCAACTCTTAAAATCTTTAATGTTTTAAAATTACCACCAGGAGTCATCTTTCTGGTTTTAGCAGGAGGGCTGTGACCATGATGGAGACACCTCAACACCATGAGAGGGGCTTCCTCTGTGCTCTCAATAGGGAAGAAGCAACCTCCCTGTTTTCTGTCTTGCTGTTATTGAATACTTTGTAGTTTTATGACAAAAGCATTGTGTATTTTTAATTTATATTTAATGGTTTCCTGTTTTATATAAAGAGACTAGTTGAGTTCTGTAAATTACCTTATTTTTCCACTTGTACAAACAGAATGCCATGGAAGGAAAGTTAGGAAATACTGGAATTATGGAATATGAAAGGATGATAATAAAAAGCGTAGAGTATAATTCATATACAGAAACGGTACCAGAATGAGTTTTGTTAATGATCATATCTCATGTATGAAGAACATGCATATAGAGTCATAGAACTTATGGAAAGGATGGAAAAACTGGAAGCTCTTGGGGGGAAACACGAACAGTTTCCAACTACAAGATAGAATTGATCATTAAGCCATCTTTAGCTAGAAGTTTAAAAAAATCACCTAATTGGAAGTATGTTTTCTAGTCTATAAATCAGGTTCACATCCATTTCCTCATTAAACTGCACTACACAGCTGGGTGGTAGGGAATGTTCTTGCCATGCCCTTGAGAAAGAAGCTCAGAGAGCCTTGCTTGCATTTGGGTCAGCTCAGGATGAATGAGGATGTCTTAATAAGCCTCCTGCCTGGAGCTGTGCATATCATGCACTATTAGGACAATAAATAGCCTCTTTGCTGAAGAGGAACTCCCTAAAGTTTCAAACTCCTCTATGAGAGGCAGGGGTGAGTGAATAGTCTAAAAGGTGTTAGTCAAGTTGGTTGTTTTAGTATTTGATCACTTAATATTTTAGCTAATCGAATCACTCTTCAGAAAAGGGAAGGTTTTCCATATAAGATAAAGACTGAAGATCAAAGTTTCTATATTTTATTAAAAAATTCTTAAAAACAGAAATAGAGTTACCTTGTTGGGAGACAAAGAGGCTTACTTTTAGATCATACTGGCCACTGAGCAGGAGCCAGGTTCGAAAGGGGTGAAGGGAAGAACTCAGGTTGAAGGGGGCAATTCAATCCATAGGGTGGCGAGGAGAGGGAGCTCTTCAGCATTCACTGCGTAAGTCTACCTACTTACCTAGCATGTGTTGCATATTTTGAAATAAACAAGAATATAAATAACAACTTTCTGAGTTCAAATCTTATAATGTGCAGGAGTTGGTCTCCTTTTAGGTGAGACCACTGGCTTCACTTCATGTGACTTCTCTCAACATGGAATGTCTCGGGTTTCTTGAGACGAGATGGTGACTACGTGTACCCCTACCCCATGCACACATCCAACCCATCTGTAAACTGCTTGTTTTCAATCAAAGCTTTTTTTTCCTTTTCATCTTTCTGCCAACATGCTCACCAAGAGCCATACTGAGCCAAAAAGAAAAATAAGAGTGAAAGGTGGGGCGGGTTAAGAAGGATAGGAAGCAGCCAGGCGTTGATCCAGTTGTCCTGATTCCAAGTCAAGAGAAATTTAAACACAATTTCTCCTTTTCATTTATTTTTATTATGCCTTTTTGATATTCCCTTTTAAAGTATTTTCTCTAAACTCACAATTGGCGAATGATATAATAGGATCATAGCATTTTAGCATTATAGGGACACTTAGATATTATCTAGGCCAATCCCTCTTTTGATAAATAAGAGGACTGAAGCCCAGGAAGGTCAAATCACTTTTTTTTCCATGGGATAGAGCTGGAAAAGCTCTAAGTTGCAAGGAGAATCCAGGCATGCGTTCCATCTCAACAAGCGTCCTATCTACTGAAGGTGTGATTAAGAATGACCGTGAAAACATTGCCAATAGTAAAAGTTTAAAAACATCAGTTTCACCCGCTATTCTAAGCGCCTCTCACGCCATGAAGAATTTAATTTAAAACTACCCTATGAAGTAGTTACTGCTACTATTGCACTTTTACAGGGAGGGTAATTGCTGCACAGCTGAATAAATTTCTCAATATCATTCAGTTAGCCAAAACCAGAGCCAGGATTCACTCCCAGGCAGTCTGGCCCTGGAACCCACATTCATGTCTACTCTGCTTAACTGATTCTCTTGAAAAAGGTTCGTAAGGCTTACATAAACTTTAGAAGCCATATAACTTCTTCTATTTTAACTGTGATTTGCTTTAATGAACCAAAACATTAATTGGCTAAATTGCTGGTCCATAGATAGAATTCTTTCTTCTCAGAGGTTACTGAAAGGTATACTTTTTCAGGATCAACTATGAAAAACAAAACAAAACAAACAAACAAACAAAAAAACAAGTTAAGCCATTAATGGAAGAAGACTGCTTTCTTGAAAAGATAACTTTTTAAATTGCTGCAATGAGAAAAGGCCGGCTCAGGAAAACTAGATAGGCATAGGGACGAAGCCAAATTGGAAAATATAGATCGGCACAAGCAAGTTGTTGATACTAACAAATATAAATTGACATATGAGTCTCTTTAGGTTTGGGGTATATATCGCTAAAGCCCTACTCTCAGATTTCTCTTAATAAAAATCATGCCACCCTGAGGATTTCAATATACAGCAAAGCACACTCTGCTGGTTTTGAACTAGCCTCCTCTAGTTTTCCCAAGCAAGGTTTTCAGATTGTTCAGTTTGTTAGTGACCAACCAAGGCAATCAGCACCAGGTGCCCAGCTCTCCCTGGGCTCTCTCTTGATTGGTAACTGCCCTGCCCAGTGGGTCCTCACTGAAAGCTGACCAGCCTTAGCCTGCCAGTCTCCGGATGATGTGAGAGAGCTGAGAACTTTCTGTGAACTAACCCAAGTCAGTTTTCCATGTACAATGATCAGATTCTTTCGTAAATGTAGACCGCCTTTGACAATACATAGGTGGAGTTATCTGCCTGCTCACCCCACAACCTCAAGATTAATAGTATACCGTAGAGAAAATAATTCTCAGAGAAAATTCTACCCATAGGTACAAACATTTCTTAGATGGCAATTTCAAAAACATTATATATCCTGCTCCCTTAAGAGTGGTAAGGTTCTGGCCCTCTGTCTTTTTGGACACCCTGATAAGCACTTTGTGTGAATGGTTCACTTGGAAGCCAGTAAAAAATATTCTGATGGCAAAATCAGCCTTCCTTCTCACTGAATCCTGTGCCCAGTGCCTGAACTAAGGGGTGAGTAGGCAGTCGGAATAGGGCAAACCTGAGGTCTTCATGTGGGGTGCTGTGTTGGGCTGTGGGTTTGCTGGATGCGCTGCTCAAGGAAGGACAGAAACTCAGAGTCCTTGCACTCATCATGAAAGGGCATAGATGCCTGTGCAGTCTTTCTAACCAACTGAATGTCTTGACACTACTTATTTCACCAGTGAAAAATGACTTCTCTGCTGCTAATTAGTAATACTGGAATCATTTTCCTAGAAACCTCTGGAAGGCGGATTTTTGAGTGGGCACTTCAAATGTTAACAAAACACCTGAGAGTGTGCTATTAATTCACACAGTATATATTTACCACATGTTTATATGGGAGTGTTTAAAAATAAATCACAAATAATACAACCACACTGGAAAAATCAATGGTCCAGGGAGCTGCAGTGGTTGTAGACTTACGCCACATGTTCTTAAAGACAAACAATCTTCTTTTTTCCTCTTCCTTCTGCTCCCCAATCTCACCTGGTAAGGCTTAGAGCAGATTTTTGACTTGCCTCACTCCAGACAAACATTCTAAACACGGAAAGGTGGGAGCACTGCCCATTTTACACGTGCAAATAAAAGCTACCTGCCCCCAATGAAACACCCAGCTATAACGGAAGACTTCAGACTATAAGACAAAAGTAAACCAGACAAGGAATGCAAAGGGATACCCCTAAATTGTTCTCAGAAAAAAGAGAGCTAAAGGAATCAAAACAGAGTTCTTTTCTTCTCTTCTATTTATTCATTCATTCTAAAAAGTACTTACTCGTATTATGCACTATTTGCACTGTGCTAGGTACAGGGATACAGCAGAGGACAAGATATTCGAGATCTTTGCTCTCAAAGATTTTACACAACAGTGAGGAAAGACAATTTACACATGTAAATTTACATACACGCAAATAACTATAGATACTGACTTGGACCTGACGGATAAGAAGAGGTAAAAATACGGAAAAGTCTGGAGGAAAACTATTCCAGACAAAAGAAATGAGATACATCCAATGAGACTGAGGTATAGAGCAATTCAAAAATGAGGTCACAGAGGTAAGCAAAGACTGTTTTATAGGCCAGGGAATGACACTGATATTTAATTCAAAGTGCAATGTGAAGTTATTAATATAAGGAGGGGAGTGATATGGTCTGACTTACTTTTCAGAAAGATCACTCCAGCTGCTGTACAAAGAATGAATGATTGAGGGACTAAAGCAGAAGAAAGGACAGTCAGGAGCTGTTCCATAGTTTAGACAAAAGATAGTGTTATCTTGGAGTAGGGTGGTAGAACTGGAGATGGTGTAAAGATAATTTTTGAGGTAGAACAGAAAAGATTAACTGATGAATCACATGAGGGCTGGGAGGGAAAAAGAGGAAACGAGGATGACATTGAGGTATTTTGTTTCTTTCAAAACCTTGAGTTTCATGGGATTTAAGATGGCTGACTAGAGAGGTCAGATGCCAATACTCCTCAGAAAGAAGAAACAAAGTTACAGTGAATAATCATAAGTTGAATAGCCTATCAAGGGAAGAGTGCTGGAACCTAGTGAAGACCTCACAGAATAAGTTGGGGCACAGCAAAAGAAGGAAACAAGAGGCTGGTGGAGACTGGTTAGAAACCCTGAAGGACTTGTTACTTCATCAGAAGGGTAGGTGGGAGTGTTTCGGCTCCCCTCACCCCTACAGCAGACCACCAGCATCTAAACTGTCAGAATCCGAACACCCATGTGAGCAGTGATTTGAGGACTTCTTGAGGGCAGTACACCAGATCACCAACTCCTGCCAGATCACTCACCAACCCCCGGACCTGAGTGGCAGTGGCAGGGCACCCTACTGAGGCACAGCCATCAAAGTCCTGTGTCCTGCTCAGCCCTTTTGTCTCCACATCACCAGATCCCCTGAAGACATTCCTCAGTGCCTGCTCAGGCTATGGAAGCTGTACAGGGCTAGCTGGACCCAAGGGAGCTGAGGGTTCTGAGTGGTCCAGCCCTTGGGGAGTAATGCTCCTAAGGGAAGGGAGAGTGCAGCACACCAAAGGAGCTCCTATAGGGAGAAAGGAAACCAGAACATGTGCTTTCCTAGCCAGAAAACTCCCTGCTTGTGGGCTCTGAGTGGCAGCATCTCTTCCAGCTGAGACAAAGGCATTGTACTCAGCTCTGCAAAGGAGGAATACAGTTCCATCACAGCAGCCAAGTGGCTTCAGTGCTGGGTCCCCGACAGCTGCAGACACAACCATAGTGGCTACCACAGGAAACTGGCACAGGTATGCTGGAGGATGGCTTTTCTAGCGCTTTAAGGGGCAGCTGCAGCCCCACTGGTGGTGTGCCCACCGGGCTTGGCTGTCATGAAAAGTGAGACCCCCACCCTCCGCATCAGTGTTCTTGCAGTGGAGAGCAGAAAAGCTGAAAAGCTGTGTGTTTTAGGCTGAGGGAGGAGGTTCTGCACAGGAGAAATTTTGGTGAAGTAAGGCATCTGTGTCTTTTACAGCTCTCAGCTACGCTGCAGCCTGGAGATAGTGTCTGACCAAGCTGAGTGTCCCAAGCACCAAGATGAGGACATGACAGGGAAATGGATCACATTCCTGCCTGATCAGGCCATGGAATTCAGTACTATGTGCATCTGTATGCTCACAAACCAGAAAACCTAGAAGAAATGTGTAAATTCCTGGAAAAATACAACCTCCCAAGATTGAACCAGGAAGCAAACAGAAATCTTGAGCAAATGAACGATGAGTAGTGAGACTGAATAAGTAATAAAAAATCTCCCAACAATAAAAAGCCCAGAACCAGCTGGATTCATAGCCAAATCCTCCCAGACATACAAAGAACTGGTACCATTCCTACTGAAATTATTGCCCCAAATTGAGGAGGATAGAATCCTTTCTAACTCATTCTAGAAGCCAATGTCACCCTAATACCAAAGCCAGGTAAGGACACACTAAAAAGTAGAAAACTACAGACTAATATCACTGAAGAACATAGCTGCACAAATACTCAACAAAATACTAGCAAATCTAATTGAACAGCACATCAAAAAGCTAATACACCATGATCAACTAAATTTTATTCCAGGGATGTGAAGATGGTTCAACATAGGCAAATCGGTAAATGTGATGCATCACAAACAGAAAGAAAAAAACCATACAATCATTTCAATAGATGCAGAAAAAGCATTTTATAAAATTTAGCTTTTTTTCTTGATTAAAAAACCCTCAACAAATTAGGCATAAAAGAAACATAACTCAAAATAATATAAACCATATATGACAAACCCACAACCAACATCATACTGAACGGAGAAAAGTTGAAAGCATTCCCTGTACGAACTGGAATAAAACAAGGATCCCACATTCACCACTCCTATTCAACATAGTACTAGAAGTTCTAGCCAGAGCTATCAGGCAACAGAAAGAAATAAAAGGCATCCAAATTGGAAAATAAGTAAAATTATCTCTGCTGATGGTATAAGCTTATAC
This sequence comes from Mandrillus leucophaeus, assembly GCF_000951045.1. Lineage (NCBI taxonomy): Eukaryota > Metazoa > Chordata > Mammalia > Primates > Cercopithecidae > Mandrillus > Mandrillus leucophaeus. The sequence continues at coordinate 247,466 of NW_012110830.1, read as the reverse complement.
CTAGAAAACCCTCAAGACTCCTCCAAAAAACCTGTAGATTTGATAAATGAATTCAGTCAAGTTTCAAGATATGAATTCAATGTACAAAAATGAGTTCCATTTCTGTATACCCATAACAATCAAGCTGAGAACCAAATCAAGAAGTCAATCCCATTTACAATAGCTACAGCAAAATAAAATAAAATATCTAGGAATACACTTATCCAATAAGGTGAAAGATCTCTACAAGGAAAACTACAAAACACTGATGAAAGAAGTAATAGATAACACAAACAAATGGGAAAACATCCCATGCTCATGAATTAGAAGAATCAATATATTTAGAATGACCATACTGCCCAAAGCAATCTAAAATTCAATGTGATTCCTATCAAAATACCAATTTCATTTTTCACAGAGTAGAAAAAAAATCCTAAAATTCATATGAAACCAAAAAAAAGAGGCCAAATAGCCAAAGCAATCCTAAGAAGAAGAACAAAGCTGGAGATATCATATTACCTGACTTCAAATTATACTGTAGGGTATAGTAACCAAAACAGCATGGTCCTGGTATAAAAGTAGACACTGGAGCAGAAAAGGGAACCCAGAAATAAAGCCAAATACCTGCAGCTAACTGATCTTTGACAGAGTTGATAAAAATATACGGTAGAGAAAGGACATCCTACTCAATAAATGGTGCTGGGAATATTAAATAGTTATATGCAGAAGAATGAAAGTGGACCTCTATCTCACCATATACAGAAATTAACTCAAGACGGATTAGATTTTAATGTATGACCTAAGACTATTAAAATCCTAGAAGAAAACTTAGGAAAATCTCTTTGGGACATTGGCCTAGGCAAATAATTTATTATTAAGACCTCTAAAGCAAATGCAATAAAAAGAAAAATAGACAAATGGGACTTAATTAAACTAAAGCTTCTGCACAGCAAAAGAAATAATAAACAGAGTACAGATGACTTACAGAATGGGTGAAAATATGCATCTGACAAAGGACTAATATCCAGAATCTCCAAAGAACTGAAACAAGTCAACAAGAAAAACAAACAAATAATCCCATTAATAAGTGGTCAAAGGACATGAACAGACACTTTTCAAAGAAGACATACAAATGGTAAAAAATCATACGGAAAAAAATGCCCAACATCACTAATCCTCACAGAAATGCAATTAAAACCGAGAAATACCATCTCATAGCAGTCAGAAAAGCTATCACTACAACGTCAAAAAACAAAAGATGTTGGCAAGGATGCAGAGAAAATGAAACACATACAACATTGATGGAAATGTGAATTAGTACATCTATGGACAACAGTATGGAGATTTCTCAAAGAACTAAAAATAGAGCTACCATTCAATCCAGCAATTCCACTACCGGTTATCCACACAAAGGAAAAGCAATCATTATACCAAAAATATACTTGCACTCATATGTTTATTGTAGTACTATTCACAATAGTCAAGCTATGGGATCAATCTAAGTACCCATCAATGGATGATTGGATAAAGAAAATGTGTATGCATATGTGTAGATACATATATACACACACCCCCATACTATGGAATCCTACTCAGCCATGAAAAATAATGAAGTCACATCTTTTTCAACAACATGGATGTAAGTGGAGATGATTATCTTAAGTGAAATAACTCAGAAACAGAAAGCCAAATACTGCACATTCCACTTGTAAGTGGGAGCTAAATAATGTGTACTCATGAACATAGTATATGGAATAAGACATTGGAGACTCAGAAAGGTGGGAGAGTAGGAGGGGGATGGGAGATGAGACATTAGGACAATATACACTATACAGGTGATAGTTACCTTAAAAGCCCAGACTTCACCAGTAGAGAATATATCCATGTAACAAAACTGTAATTGTACCCTAAATCGATAAAAATACAAATAAAAAAAAAACTTTGAACAATTGTTGAATCACAGAGGAAGTGGCCACCTTAAGACTTGATTTTACTACCTCCTAAATTCTAGGTATTCCCATGCCCTGCAAATCCTCCAGTTTATGCTTCTATCATCTCTGACCTGGCTGTCAAACTTACTCCAAACTGCTTCCAACCTCACCCTTCTGCAACCCCTCTCCTACTATTGTGGCCATCATTTCATAACGAAATCTGTTCCTTGTATACAATGGTTCCTCTCTGCCTGTAAGATAAAATTCAAAATCCTTAGAGCAGCATACAAGGCCCTGTCTTATCTCGCTCCTGCCCACCTTCCAGGCTTTCATCCCTCATCATGTGTTTCTCTCTCACCTCTACCTCACTACATCCTTTGATAAGGCCTAGCAAGATCTTTACACTTCCCAGAATACCCCATGCTATCTTTACATTGCTATCTTAATTAGAATGCCCTCCTTAGCACCTCATTCATCTGGAAAATTTCCCCTTTTTCTGCTAAGAGTCAAATGAGTTTCCCCAAAGCCTATCTCTTTCAGCAAAGTTTTTGTTGCCATTGTACCTTGTATATACCTACGTATAGCTCTAATACAGCACTGCATTGCACTTGTAAGATTTTGTTCACATGTGTCTCTCTTTCTCAGATGATAAACTCTTTGAGGGAAGACACCTGGCATTTTTCTCTTTGTATACCTATATGCCTTTCACAGTAACTTATACATATTAAATGATCAAAATGGTAACTGTCATCAAGCAGTCATCTTTCCTCTGCATAAATACCCATGCCTTTACAGACTATGAACTCAATACCTCTCAATAGATCCATTCCATTTTCTGTGCATCAAACAATGATGAGGCCAATGAATTCTTACTGACTTATCAGAAATCCAACTTTATAAATTAATCAGATTACTTAAGATTTTCTTTTCTTTGCTAAAGACAAGCCTCAGATCTTTCAATGTAATTATGTACAGGTTTTCTAGAGTTAAATGAAAACATTACCAATCATTTTTCTTTAAGTAAATAAACAGATTTCATTTAAACATTTGTTTGCTTGTTTTTAAGTTACAGCTTCAGGAGATTAATGCATATAAGAATAAGCATAGGCAATATTTTTATAAGAAAGAGAAAAATTGTTCTAAAGAACAAATGTGATAAAGAAAAGTCTTAATCCAAACGCTCTATTAAAACACAGAAAAACACACTATAAGCTAAAACACACTTATTAGGATTCCTTTTTTTCTGAAATATTTACTGTGATCACTTTTTTATAAGTCCTGTTCTGCAGACAGTGAGACTGCTTCAGCTCAGCCACTCCGCTCTACCAAAGAGTTCAAATTTGAAGACCTTCCTGCAGAAATTACATGACCTATACTCAGATGTGTTTTAAATGTATCTGTCTGAATATCACTTTTAAAGAAATGAAAACTATTTGTCATTTCAGAGAAGCTGGTATCTGTTCTCTACAATCTCAAGATAAGTAAAATAAACACTTCTAATCTGTGCATACACAGGATTCAGACATTGTACTTTGGAAGATTTTTCCTCTTGTAGAGATGTTTAAAGGTGTTTATAATACATTTGCTTATTTTAAAAAAGAATAGAAATGCTGAGTGTATTTTTATATTTTCTATCTTTTCATATTGTTTTTCATTAATACAGAGCCTCTTCTACATAGTCTACAGCAAAACATTGCAATATACTTCAAAGGGTTATTTCTTTACCAGAAATATTTTTATCATATAAAAATGTTTTTTGTCAGTGAATCTCAGAATAAAAGGCCTATAAGCTGTTTTCAGTAAAACATACTTGTGCTGTCAAGTTTCTCTTGCTGAGCATATTTAGCCCTCCCTTAATGACCATGTTGATAAAGTATACTTGGCATGCAATTGTTTATGAAATAAAGGTCCTTGATGAAGAATGAAAACAAGACTCACAGATTAATTGCATCATAAGGACTCAATAAAGATTTAATATACATCTAACAATCTAATACAACCATGAAACTCTTTCCAAAAAATAATTATAAAAGATTCATAATCTGTAAAAAGCCTAGAGTGCAAAAAAGGTAGAAATGGAACAAATACAATGAGAAGAGACAATAATGAAAATAAGATCTCCTCCTGCCCTCGAGAGCTTATTTGGAGGTTCTAGCAGGGGAACGCAGCTACTCCTATACCCTGGACTGGGGACAAGGTCATCCTCTTAAACCAAGCACAGGGCTTCGGGAGAGATGCACATGGAGCAGTGAGGGAGGAAGGGGACGCCCACCTAGCCAGCCAGATCAGCTGAATCAACCCTGGCACTCAGTGGAGCGACAGCCAGATCACTCTCACATCCTCCTCCTTCCCTTAAAGTATCATTTCCAAACGTTTCCTAACAAATGAGGAAAATAGCATTGTTAGCATTTATTTCTGGGAACTTTACGTGAGTCCAGATAAAATCTTTCACTTACCTGTTTTACTTTTTCCTGCTTCTGTCTACCCAGGTAGAAAGCTAAGTTCCAGTCTCACTGTGAACTTCTCCAGGTACTCTGCTCCTCCCATTTGACCTGCATTTCCATAAGGTAGCCTCCTCTCCCTTCAGATGATTAATTCTAGTTCTGTTTTATTTAGGAGTTGAAGGTACTAGGAGAAGTATCTAGGCCCATCGCCCCATCATTCCAGATGGAATGGAAAGACAGTCACTAGGTTTTGCTCAGGACAGAAAAACAAAACAAAACAAAACAAAACAAAACAAAACAAAAAACACCTCTACTAAGAGCAAAAATGGAAAGGATCTTTTTGACAACTTTAGATGTACGGAAAAAGGTTGTTCAAGAGGTACTACCCCAAAAAGAGAAGCAGAGCAGAGCTCTTTAAATGAAAGCAGTTTTACCAAGTCAGGGGAAGGAGCATGCTTATGAAAGAGATGGGTGTGACAGCAAAGCTGCTTGTTGAAATGGTGGGGTGGGCCAGGGAAATATCAGCAAAAATGACAGCCCTGATTGCCATTTCTCTTTTCAGTCCTCATCTCTCCTGTGTGGCCATCCACGTGTGTCCTCTTGTCACCCTTTTTCTGTCTCTCTCTCTCTCTCTCTCACACACACACACACATACACACACACGCACGCTACACAGAGTGCCATGAAAACACCAAACTTTCTCAGCATGAGCTTGTCCTGGCTATCAAGTTATTATAAAAACAGAGAAAACAGCGTAGGTTGGGGAGTGGGTAGTTCCTAGGATTCTTACTTCCATAAACTACTGATTTTCACTGTTTAGTTCTGCTCTCCTCGGTTAACTAAATAGAAAAGAAATTCTCGAATGGGATAAAACTAAGGGTCTCACTGCCCTCTTCCCCTCCATTGCAAGCTCCATCTTATGTAATAACATTGCTGTTGAGAGATAAAACAGAGAGGGAACATATCTGTACAAATGCAGAACCACCCATCCTGGTTTCTGGAAAATGGTAGGTATTCCCTCTCCCAGCGAAGTTCCCTATTGCCTCAGATGGGGAAAAATGTAGAAGGAAACTGTCATCTCAAGGTTCTATCTCTTCTGAGAGAGTCTCTTCATATCTATTTCTCTGCATTCTTTTTTTTTTTTTTTTTTTTTTT
>NW_012110830.1:217308-241303 GCF_000951045.1 Mandrillus leucophaeus | reverse complement strand
AAAAAAAAAAAAAAAAAGAAGAAGAAACAGAAAAACTATATAAACACAAACAAACTATATTATAATATTATTCTAGTTTTCCAGTTAAGTATAAAAATGTACTCAGGGTCAAGAAGGATTAAAAGAATCTATACTTTCTGAGGAAAATAAAGACAAAGCAATCAACAAAGCACGATGTAATTGTGAGAAGATGCAAAATATAACAGTTCAGGTGGAATGCACACGTGACCACATCTAGTACATAGTTCTTTTATTTTGAAGTCAAGAACTTACTGAATGTAATCAAAGAAAAGACTAAGTGAAGTCATTTATTCTATTGAACAGCATTTGGAAAGAACCAAATAACAACAACAATAATAACTAGCATTTATTTAGTATTGCTTTGTGGCAGGGACCATACTATATATTTTTCTGAATCCTTAAAATAACTTTGCAAAGATGGTATTACTATTCTCATTTGACAAATACATAAACTGAGACTCAGAAAAGTTAAGTAACTTGTTCAAAGTTACACATTTAATAGATAGCATAGGAGGATTCATACCAAGCTCTACTTTGAAAGCCTTTGAATCTTTGATTAAACAAGTGACTTTCCATTAGCCCAGATCAGGATTACAAGATTAAATGTTTAGAAAGGCTATGCAGGCAATAACAATGGGAGTAGCAGGCTGGTTGTAATTGCAATAGGTAACACAATTCAGCACTGGCAAAAGGCCTGTGGCCAACCGGAAAATACTTGCACCCCTTTACAAAGGGCCCATGATACTCAGCTCCAACTGACTGTTACCAAGATGCAATGTATTGCATTACCAGGATCTGATATTAGAGGAATTTTCCATTATTTGGATAAATTAGAAATCTACACCTTTATGGAAATATTCTATTTTTATATATTGGTATAAATATAGCTTGCCAATCAAACCACATCAGTACCCTAAACATCATCTGTCCTAGATATGTTCTTAAAACACCAGAGTCAGCCTGCTGGTTATGGAGGCACAATCTCTTCAGCACTATGGGTGGGCAATGAATGATCTATGGATGGCTGGAGAGAAATATTAAATTCCTTTCAATTAGTATGAGGCTCAGAGTCAGGCAGTAGAAACAACTCAGTAAGACCAGCATGGCTCTAAGTGTGGCCCAAAATAGACCATAGACAGCTCACTCTGAATCTTGCTTGTGCATTTCACAGACTCTTGCCTGTATTCCTTCAGGGGCCATAGACTTCATTATATCACTTATAGGACCCAATTACGAGACATCTGAATGCCATTTTTATCAAACTTACTGAGATGTGCCCTGTGCACTCTACCTTTTCATTTTATCAGCTGACATTTCTATCCAAGTACTGGAAATGTCTCTAATGTTGTTCTGATACATCAAAGCAGATACAGCAGTCTTTCATTTCTAAACCTCTGGTCAGAGAGAACCTTTGAAAATGAGCTCAACACTAGGTGAGCCCTCTCTACTCCTCAATAAGAGGGACACTTCCAGTTCTCCTGAGACCCTATCTGAGTGGGCTTAGAAAATTACTCAAATTCCCATCAAAATGAAGAAGCTCTGTCAAGTTCCCCAATTCTAGACCCAAACCTGTTAACATAACAGACGATTATACTGACTTTGGGGATACACATCAGTTAAAGAGCAATGTGGCTTGTTTATAATACAACATTCCTTTTTTTAAAGGTTTATCCAAACTGCTCATGCTAGACATTGTATTTCCTGGTTCTTTATAAGGTTATAGAAAAATGAAAATACACACTATCATTAAAAGGTTTATTCCAATTTTCCTAGACTCTTAGCAGGCTCTTACTAGGAATGTACATCCTTAACTTTGTTTACATAGCACAATGAAAACCACAAGGAACCAGACAATCCAGGAAAGCCTATTTGAGTAATTTAAAAAGCTCTCATAAAAAGAATGTTATATGTATCATATGTTGCCAAGATACTAAGCCACTCTTATAACATGTAAGATGGGGTACTAAATTTCAGCATATTTATCCTTACCTGCAAGTCTTCTTCTCTTCATATTCAGATCCATGACATTTTTGCAAGAAATCAGCCTTGCATACCTCTTGTTGAAAAACAAAATAAAATGCTTCCCATTCATTTTTTTTTTCAGCTAGGTTTGTGTTTTTTTTTTGTTTTTTTTTTTTTTTTTTTTTTTTTTTTTTTTTTTTTTTTTTTAATTCCTAACTGTTTAGGTTCTTATTCATTCAGACTAATTCCAATTTATGTCTAATTTTAATAGTTTGGATTTAGTTTTGTATATTTGAATCTATCATAATATTGTCAGAGAAAATTTTCTTTTTAGAAATATACTGAAGGCCGGGCACAGTGCCTCATGCCTGTAATCCCAGCACTTTGGGAGGCCAAGGCAGGCAGATCACTTGGGGTCAGGAATTTGAGACCAGCCTGGCCAACATGGTGAAACCTCATCTCTACTAAAAATACAAAAATTAACTGGGTACAGTGGTACGCACCTGTAATCCCAGCTACTTGGGAGGCTGAGGCAGGAGAATGGCTTGAACCCGAGAGGTGGAGGTTGTAGTGAGTCACAGTCACACAAATGCACTCCACCCAGCCTGGGTGACAGAGCCAGACTCAAAGGGAAGAAAGGGAAGAAAGGGAAGAAAGGGAAGAAAGGGAAGAAAGGAAGAAAGGAAGAAAGAAAGAGAAAGAAAAGGAAAGAGAAAAATAAACAAGAACTTTCATGATACCATGTTTATGTTCTTCACAAATGTGGTCTACAGAACTTTAAGTTCATGTCTAAAAAAAAGAAATGTTGATCTCCATTGAATCATCAGCAGACCTTAGAGAGTGTCTTGCTATTTTCATTGTCTATTCTCTTCTCGTGTTTTATTTTATGCAGAAACTTTTCCTTTGTAGCAATTTACTCCTGAAAATTTCCTAACCCTTAAATCTGAAAGGGACAATATGGTAACACCCTGTACTAGGGTGATCATTCATTGCAGTTTTTACCATGACAATCCTGGTTTTCACCTGCTGTCATGGCATAATTGCCAACAGTGCCTCTTTCACACCCTCAAGTGTTCCAGTTTGAATGATTCATTAAATGGCTACTATGCTATGTGCTATGACCCTCTTCTTCACAGCCCTCTGTAACTTATGGGTTAATAGGAGCAACTTAAATAAATTTGCTAATATTATGCTCAGTATAATAGAGGTCAGAAAAATTACTTAGAAATGCTTGCTTTAAATAATGTACAGTGTGTCTCTCGATGATCAGAAATCCATATGATAAATAGTTGCTTGAGTTTAATTTCAAAGATTATGTTTTCTTCTCTGTAAATAAATTTGAAATAATTTTCTAGTTGGTAAATGAGACTACAAAACGATGTACACTTATTTTTTGCTTTGACTGCCAGGAAATGAAGCCTAACTTCTTGCAAAAGTAATGCAACTTATATAAAAAAAGAAATATTTAGTAGCTAGAAACATCTATTATCCTCTCTGTGTCTTTCAGATACGTTCTGTGCTCTTTGATCCATATGTACCTTACCTTTCACTATCATCCACCTACATGTTCTTTTCGAAGCTGGTCAATATACATTTTACATTGTGTAACTTCCCCCCCAAATAACTAAACTTCTTATTAGCCCTGTCAGTTCTAATTGAGGCAAATTAAAAGATGTACTAGAGGTACCATTTAATGTTCCAAACATGATGAATTTCCATAATATCATTAAGAGGATGACACCAACTCTCAAGCTGAAGTAATGTGTATTTGAATCATCCTAAACCCCTAATATACATTTCCCTCTTTCCTGTCCACGTAAGAATCTGGGGGAAACACGGAGCATTACTATACAAGAAGGCATTGGACTGAGACTTCAAGTAGGACAACATGACCTAATTCAAATAATGAAGGAAACATGTTGAACATTCTTGCTCACAGCAGTCATCCAACTGTAAGAAGAGTCTAGAGTTCTGTCCTAAGTCAGGATGGAAAGCAAATAAAAGGGAAGTCCAAAGTCTCAGGTGGAAAACACGAAAACAATTAAGATTGATTTCTGAAATAATTCTACTGAGATGCACAAGGAGGGCTTCCAATTAAACTTGAAAGAAATAATATTAGCAAAGCCAGAAACCCACCTGAGACATAATCCTTCCTCTGAAAAAAAAAAAAAACTACCATGTCAATAATGGCTACCCTTTTGGGTGCTTGCTATGTGTCAGACATAGTTGCCAGCAATTTCCATGGATTAAATCATTTACTCTTGTTTCATTAAATCTAAGCTGCTACTTAAGCTAGTCTGACAAATCGCATCATGGAAGGGGGTATGTGAGCATGTTCTCAGCAAGTTCAGGCCACTGAAAAACATTAGGCAAGTTAACTATTCTTTATAGTTGATCTAATATTTGATAAGTAAGTTGAAAGTAGATACTTAATCTACTTTTAATTCTGGTACTTTCATTTAAAAAGTCTTTAGAAATTATCCAATGAGACACACACTGGGATACATTTTCAGCACTTTGCTGACCTTTGGGGACTTGCCAATAATGAAACAAGAGTTCAAAATCTAAATAATAAAATTTAATAGTGCACTGTTGATACATTTTAATCTAAATGAAACTTCCGGAACATTTATGGGCAGACAGTGACCAAGAGTCATCTTCAAGTGACAAATAAGAAGGAGCCAGCACGTGTAGAAAACTGTCCATTACAGAAGAGTCAGCACAGACATCTCTTATTCATTTAGCCCAGGTCACCTTTTTTTTTTTTTTTTTTTTTTTTTTTTTTTTTGGAGACAGTCTCACTCTTTCTCCCAGGCTGGAGTGCAGTGACACGATCTTGGCTCACTGTAACCTCTGCCTCCCGGGTTCAAGCGATACGCCTGCCTCAGCCTCATGAGTAGATGGGATTACAAACATATGGCACCATGCCTGGCTAATTTTTGTATTATTGTTATTATTATTATTATTATTTTTCTAGTAGAGACAGAGTTTCACCATGTTGGTCACGCTGATCTCGAACCCCCAACCTCAAGTGATCTGCCCACCTCGGCCCCCCACAGTGCTGGGATTACAGGCGTGAGTCACCATGCCCGGCCCCAGGTCACTCTTTGATCCTACTCATCAGGAAGTGATATAATCTAACCATTTCCAGGTAACAAATCAGAGAAATTATATTACAACAACAGTGTTGCGTCCTTCTACTTTCTCAATTAAAAACATTCGAATAATTCATTAACTTAACTTTTAGAAATATTAAATTACGTTAGTTAATAAAGGCATTATTAACTAATGGAAAAAGAATATTAACTAATATATATTAACTAATATTCCATATTATTAACAAAAGGAATAAGAATAATATTGTCTTATTCATTTGAATATTGTGTTATTCATTTGAAAGTTAAAAACCAACCAACTTTGGACATATCCTCGAGATTATGACTATCACAAATACCTGTTTAGGTGGCCTTAAATAAAGGTACAGTAGCTCTAATAGTACGATACCAATGTTAGAATTTTTTTTACTTTTATATAATTATAATGTCAATTTAAGTTGGTATGATTAATCATTTTATAGCCTTTCTGAGTTTTAGTGATTTAGTCATTCTACTCTATAAACAATAAAGTTCATAGACCAAAATACATCATTGTAATAGGTAGTTAAGTATCCACAGCCATGAAAAGTGACCTTGGCATTATGTTTATTTTCTAAAATTTCAGCAACGTAATGATTTCTCTACACAAAAGTGAAGACTGCTTTGGCTGCCTAGAGCAATCACAAATAATTTTACCCAGTAAGATGCATAATCATCCCACATTATAGTTATTAGGCATTTTTATGAGTACAAATAAACAAAATGAAGCAGAAATCAGTATTTCTTGGCCTCTTTAGTATCATATATATATTTATATCTACAAGAAGTACTTATGCATTTATCAAGGCAATTTTGTAGAGAAAATTACTCACATTCATGAAATAGGAAATAAAGTCAGGGACAATTCACTTAACAGATCAGTGGAAATCAGAGATCAAAGTCATGGTACTGTACTGAAGCTTGAAGACCACCCTGATCCTCCAAGAAAAAAACTTCTATCCTAGAAAATCTGTTTATATGTCTAATATCCCTGAGGGTTTGAGGCCACATCAATATATCTGGCCTTCTGCATGAATTCTCTGTGAGTTTTAGTAGAGATGCTGAGAACAAACCTGGTGATAACGTAGAGGCAGCACAGGAGAGCAGAAAAGAGTCCTCAATGGCTTAGCACATAAGATATGCCCACCTGTTCCTGACTGTTCTCCAGCTTGCTAAAGGCCCTTAGGTAAATTATGCAGCCTTCCTTTCCTCAACTGTAAAAGGAAGAGCTTGAGCTAGATAATCTAAGACAGCTCTATGTTTTTTGTTTTATTTTGTTTTTTTGGGTTTTTTTGAGAAAGAATATTTGAATTTGCCAAAAAATGCTTATATTGTTATTTCACAGTCAGATAAATCATTCTAGAACAGACAGGCAAGCAGTTCATCCACTACACTTTAAACCAAAAGGTAGCTATATATAGTGTGACTGCCGTGAGCTGTATGAGAAATAAGAAACTTTGCTTTTGATATAGATGCTGTGTGAATTTGGGCAATTCATTTTCCCTCTTTGAAATTCAGCTTCTTTGTTAGTAACAACAGTCTTGAAAAGATTAAGTGAAATAATATATGTGAAAGCATTTGGTGAAGTATAAAATGCTACACAAATGCAAGGTGATTTGTTACGTGCATGAAGAGATATCACGTTTATCAATAATCCTGCTAACATTCAGACCACTTCAAGTCTAACCAGACACCCAAATACCTCTCTACCTCTCTCATCCACATACAAAATACAACTGCAGTGACAGCAGCACTAGAGTTTTTGATTTAGAAAGAAAATATTTCGACTGGGCGCGGTGGCTCACGCCTATAATTCCAGCACTTTGGGAGGCCGAGGTGGGTGGATCATGAGGTCAGGAGATCGAGAACATCCTGTCTAACACAGTGAAACCCCGTCTCTACTAAAAATACAAAAAATTAGCCGGGCGTGGTGGCGGGCGCCTGTCGTCCCAGCTACTCGGGAGGCTGAGGCAGGAGAATGGCGTGAACTCGGGAGGCGGAGCTGGCAGTGAGCTGAGATTGTGCCACTGCGCTGCAGCCTGGGCAACAGAGCGAGACTCCGTCTCAAAAAAAGAGAAAAGAAAAGAAAATATTTCTGCTTTTACTATGGGATAGTTGTTTTCATCAACTTTGACACCTTAATCTTTTATTATGTTAAGGATTTAAGTATTTTACCAGTACCTGCTTTTGTCTGATGAATTCGTTTGCAAATGGTTAAACACTTTAATTGACAATTCTTTTTAAACAGCCAATGCCTTGTACAACTATTATTTCTTGGCTTTTATGCTGAGTAATTTGGCAGCCATTAACATTTTTTTTGCTTTATTTTATGGAAGAGTTTCACCTGCACTGTTATCATTAAGTTACAGAATAATCCAGCAGTTCTAGAAGCTCCAAAAGAGAAGCACCATATTAAATGATAAGCAACCCCACTAAGTAAATGAATTTGTATTTGTGACTTTAGAGCCCATAACCTGCATATTAGCTTCAATGAGTAAAGCTTTAGATACTACCGTTAATTGATATAAACACCAAGCCGGGAAGCTGTTACTGTCCTCACAAACTTCACCAAGGCAACACAGACAGACTACTGTCTAAAGAAGTCCACACATCTTTTTCTTTCTCTCTCTCTCTCCTCCATCCCCTCCCCCCACCCCACCCCAGACAGAGTTTTGCTCTTGTCGCCCAGGCTGGAGTTCAACGGCGCGATCTCCGCTCACTGTAACCTCCGCCTCCCGAGTTCAAGCAATTCTCTTGCCTCAGTCTCCTGAGTAGCTGGGATTACAGGCGCCCGCCACCACGTCCAGCTACTTTTTTGTATTCTTAGCAGAGACAGGGTTTCACTATACTGGCCAGGTTGGTCTTGAACTCCTGACCTCAGGTGATCCACCCATCTCAGCCTCCCCAAGTGGCATGCGTCACCATGCCCAGCCTCTTTTCTTTAAACAAACAAGCAAAAAAAATCCGTCTTGCTCTTAGGTCCAAAAATTCTACTCTTGCTACTCTCAGGAGTCTGTTTACTACCTGCTCCAACAGGAAGGCTGCATTTACATTAACTTCCCCTTCTTATTTTCAGGAAGTTCCAGAATTTAGAGACTGACCTAACTAGATATGAGTGAAGCTCATTTAACAGATGGCTTTCAGATCTGGATTTGAGGAATCACATCATTCTGAAGCATTCTCACATGCATTTATGTATCAGTTAACCAATAGCTGAGATTAGGTCTGCCACGTTTCTCTTAGGGTTAACATTTACTGTAGTTGTCTTACAGTTACCTTCAGTGAATCCTTCCTTTTGGGATCCAGTACTTGTAATCTGCAGTAGTTAAAATGGGGTTTAGGACTCTGGATGGAACCAGAAAAGGACTCTGGATGGAAGATTGCTCATCTCCTGTTTATTCCTACCCAAAGTGAAACCTGCTTTGGTGTTCTATAACATAAGTACAGTAGTTGCCCCTTATCCTGGGGGAAATACATTCCAAAATCCCTAGTGGATGCCTAAAACTACATACCAAACCTTGTATATACTATGTTTTTCCTATACATACCTATGATAAAGTTTAACTTATAAATTAGGCACAGTAAGAGATTAACAACAGTCACTAATAATGAAATAGAAGAATGATAACAATATGCCAGCAACACTACTCTTGCACTTTGGGGCCATTATTAACTTCAATAAGGTTGACTTGAACACAAGCCATGACAGTTAATCTGATAACTGAGTGACTAAGTGACTAATGGGCCAGTAGCATAGACAGTGTGGATACGCTGGACAAAGGGGTGGTTCCGGTACTGGGCAGGATGGGGCCAGACACTGCCAGATTTCATCACACTACTCAGGATTACATGAAATTTAAAACTTATGAATTGTTTACTTCTGGAAATTTTCATTTCATATTTTCAGACCTCAGCTGGCCACGAGTAACTGAAACTAAGGAAAGCAAAACTGAGGAAAAGGGGAGACTACCGTAAACATATATGTGAGTTGCTGTGTTACACAGGTTAGTTGAGACCAAATGTTATTGTAGATTTTTATTCATCTTTTTCTTTCGTCTTAACTTTGAGAACTTAAAATGGCTTTCTTCTAAGCCACAATCTAAATAACTTGGATTTAGAGGGCTTTTTTGTGCAGTATAAAATATACTATGTACCAATAATTTTGTATGAAGACATATTATATGTTTATTTTTATATTTTCTGACATCCCCACTAGAATATAAGTTCCACAATGGCAGAGAATTTATCTTGCTCACTGGTGTTTTCCCCATCTAACCAGTATTTGACACTGAGAAAATACTCAGTAATATTTCTTTAATAAATAGATGAATGAATGAGTCCCAAACAAGGCATGTTGGGCCTCATTTACTGCCAAAGGAACGGCCAATTTATTTTTATTTTTTCTATTTTATTAATTTGTAATAAGGGAAGCAACACAAAGATGAACCACATTTTTAGAAAGTTAATAATCTACCCTTCCTATATTGCATTCTCCCTAAGGAATCCAATAGTAATATACTTTTCTATTCCTTTTTCCACGTTCACAAAAATGTATACCAATACCTAGAGATCAATTTGCTTCCTTCCTTCCTTCCTTCCTTCCTTCTGTCCTTCCCACTCTTTCTAACATTTACTCTGAAGTTCCTTTTATCCTACTCACAACATGAGTTCAAAATAAATAGATAGAACACTGGTCTTCCTAAGGACTAAGGAAAGAAATAGTTGAATTAATATAACCATTCTTTTGGTAGACATTCAGGTTGTGTCTCAACTGGTGTCACTACAAACAATGTTTATATAAATATTCTTGTAAATGAATACTTACAGAGAACTGGATTAATGCCTGTCAGATATGTTATCAACACAGGATTTCTGGGTCAAAACTATGCAAACTCATTGTCTATTATATGAGCTGCAAGTCTTTTTATGAGGTTCATTATTTTACCTTTTATTTTGTTTATGCTATTGTTGAAGACAGCTCTCCATGGGTCTTGGCTTGCATATGTCTACTGAGCAGAGGCACTGACTGCCTTTGCCCTGCACTATCTTTACAAGGATGTTTGTATAGAGAGCAGCCATGGAAAGCAGAGATCCTACCTCCCTCTAAATAATAATAATAAGCATGGGCAGGCATGCTTATTGTCCATTATAAAAATTTTAGGGTCCCTTAGCTCAGGACATCTCTTCTGTAACCTACTGTGTTTGCATGTGTTACCTGACACTCTCCATTTCACCATGTGGGAACTGGGGCTTAAGAAACAGGCACAAGAACACGCTGATCCATTAAATTGTGGGAGGCCCTTTAGCCTGAAAAATGAATAAAATCTCCACACTTCATGGTTCTATATAGCTGTGCATGCTTTAAAAGATTAATACTCCAATATGTAGATCTTTAAATCTTCCAAGGATCTAATTTTGGTGGTCCTTCGCATTCCATATATATATAAAAATATATATTCTGGTAAATTTTATTCTAACATTTTTATTTTTTACACTTAAATATTTAACATAGATTACATGTTTGCCTATTGTGAAAGACAAGGTTCTTAGCTTTTTCTTTTCCACATTACAGCAATCTTTATTAAATAAATTGTCCTTTACTCATTGAATTAAAAGTTTATCCTTACCATGTACTAACTTCCCATACATATTAATACTTGACTCCATTTTGGTATATTTTAGTCTTCACCCGTCCATTTATGTAGATTCTCCTGAAAACAGAATGATGTTTTGATTATAGCAACTTGGCATACATTTTAATTTTTGTTAAATCATAACTATCTTCACTATTTTATTCAAAATGTTTTGGCTATTCTCCAAAATTTATCCTACTATATTCGTTATTTAAAATGAATTTTACCTATTCCAAATCCATTGAAATCCATTGAAATGCTGAGTGGCATTACATTAAATTACATAATGTTCTCAGAATTATTGCTATTTTTGTGACATTAGAGTTATTTTATCTAGATATTTACTGTTTGGGTCTTATACAAGTATGTTTGTTATATTTCATAATTTCCTTTTATAATCAAGTACTTATATCTAGGTGGTTTATAATTTATTTTTCTTTGGATCAGGATACCTATAGACACATATACAAATGATTTTTACTCCAAATAATCTTTACTAACTAGATATTGCTAGTTAGCACAAAAGCTATTAATTTATATATTTTAATTCAGTAATCTTAACAATTTCCTTAATCTGCCTGAGTTAATAAATCCTCTTGTGTAATTTCATTATTAGTAGATAATTTTTAAAATTCTTTTCACATATTTATATCAATTTTTCAAAGATCTATAAAAATATTTTTGCCTCATTATGTTAACTAAAATCTTCAAAATACTACTTGAGTAATAGCAGAGATAAGCAGCTATCTCTGTATTACTTATTACATTTTTGAAAATAATTTGAGGCCGGGCACAGTTACTCACACCTGTAATCCCAGCACTTTGGGAGGATGAGGCAGTGGATTGCTCAAGGCAAGGAGTTCAAGACGAGCCTGAACAACATGGTGAAACCCCATCTTTACTAAAAATACAAAAATTAGACGGGCATGGTGACATGCACCTGTAATCCCAGCTACCCAGGAGGCTAAGGCACAAGAATTATTTGAACCAAGGAAGTGGAGGTTGAAGTGAGCTGAGATCATGACACTGAACTCCAGCCTGAGTAAAAGAGTGAGACTCTGTCTCAGAAAAAAAAGAAAAATGTAATTTGAGCTTTCTTTTAAAAATATAATATTAACAGTAGATTTTTATATGTTTTCCTATCATGTCTAAGTAATTTCCATATGTTGTTATTTTATAAGCTTTTATGAGGAATAAATGAATTTTACCAATGCTTATCTGACATCTTACAATATAATAATTATAATTCAAATTTTTTGGTATAATACCTTTTACATGTGATTTAATAGTGTTAAACCTTGTAAACTGAGTAAGTTTCCCCTAATCACAAGTTAGTATCATTTTAAAACATGGATTAGCCAACATTTTATTTAATTTTAATATCTATATTCATATGTAAAAATGATCCTTAGTTTTCTTGAGGATACTGTACACAGCTTTGATGTTAAACTTATGCTGGCTTCTTAAAATGAACTGGGAAGGTTTCCATTTTTTCTGCTCCTTGGATTATTTCAGTAATATACGAAGTGCCTTTTTTAATGCTTAGAATGCAGTTACAAAATAATCTCAATCTAATACTTCAAAATTTTTAGATTCTAATTGCCTTTCAAATATATCTTTTGGTTATTTGTTATTTGGTGTTTTCAACTGATAGTTCAAAGGCTTTAACACCTATGACATCAAATGAAGATCTCAGGAGGTTTCCTCAAGAAGATTGGTAAAATAAAGGAGAAGGAAGGGCTAAGTCCCACAGGGAAACCACCATTAGATAGTTACTTCATTAGCTCACACTGCGAAGAACCACCTTTCAAACATGGATGTGAGTAACCGCTGGAAGCAACAGGACAAAAAAACTAAAGGATTCAAATTGTTGAAAACAGAAAAGAACCTTAATTTGCTCTTTTCTCAAGTATTCCTCCAACTGAGAAAGATAGGGTGACTCAAAATGGCCCTATTCCATTTTCTTTGTTCCTAAATCTGCTTTGCCCCAATTAGGCTTCATTTTAAAACAAGGTCAGGAAATAAAATAGTACTTTCCTTTGCAGAAGCAATATTTTTTAAAAACATCTCATGCCAGTATTTAGCTCCTAAATATATTTCTCTAAATTTTTCAATAAGCATCTCCTCTCTTGCCTCCATTCCTCACATCAGTTAACTTTTCCTCTTTTCCTTCTCATAGTCTTTGGTGGTTTTTTTATCAGGCAGCTGAAATGTATCCCCTGATGTCAGTTATTTCCTACATCACTGGGTTTATAATTTTATCTTTGCTTCTCTAGCTGACTATTTTCCCAATTCTCCATTAAGCTACACACCCACACCAGGCATGGGCTTCTTTCCATTATGCACTTACAGTTACTTTGAGTCACCAGAATTACCCTCCTAAGAGCACACTAACTCTTCCCAAAATGATTTAATTGCTTCTGATGCAATCTTTGGGCCTCTTCCTATCCTCATCAACATAAAAACTAAATCTGTTGTTGTTTCAGAAAGTAAACCACATTGAGCATGCTGTACCACCAGGAGATGAGATGTAGAACAGTAACTGGATGATAAAGACATTATCATCAAGCTCAAAAATACAATTAAATCACATCGAAGATTATCAGGAACACTGTACTCTGTTCTCGTTCATCTCAGCACACCATAAAAAATAGGTCCATGCTTTATGACAAAAGAGCCCTTGCATTTTGATCTATGTTAAAAGAGATAGACTGCTCAGGCTGATAGGACATAGGTTATTGGAATTACATTCTAAATTAACATAAATTGCCATGCCAACTCCCTATGGTAGAATCCAAGAAATTGGTTTTTTAGAAAATTAAATGTCAATACAGTAGAGAACAATAATCCTATTTTTTTTTTTTTTTAAGAGACGGAGTCTCACTCTGTCACCCAGACTGGAGAGCAGTGCCGTGATCTTGGCTCACTGCAACCTCTGCCTCCTGGGTTCAAGCGATTCTCCTGCCTCAGTCTCCCAAGTAGCTGGGACTATAGGTGCATGCTACCACGCCTGGCTAATTTTTTGTATTTTAGTAGAGATGGTGTTTCACCATGTTGGCCAAGCTGGTCTCGAACTCCTGAGCTCAGACAATCCACCCACCTGGGCCTCCCAAAGTGCTAGGATTACAGGCGTGAGCCACCACACCCAACAATAATCCAATTTTTGTAATTTATCCTTTAAGTCTAAAAGAAAGAGAATTAGAGGTCTTCATGGAAATAGTGTATATTCTCCAGAAAATAAACAAAAAGACCACAATGGAAATCTTTTGAAAAGAATAACTTACAAGATGATAGCAAAGTATTTCTCATGAAGTCTCTGCTATTTAACTATATCTCACCTTTACTGTGATCACTCTGCCCTTCTGCATTTGAATTATGTTTCTTGGACTTGGTACAAGTGCTAGAGAGACTTACTGAGTCCAGATATCCAATGTGTTCCCCCACATGACTAAGCTTCCTTTGCAGTGAAATCGAGGCCACGTGACTTGGTTTGATGAATGGGCTGCGAGCTCAAGTGTCACTTCTGAGCTAAGCAAGTCAGAAGCTGATCTGCTTCCTCTCTCCATCTCTTCCTATGCTGCTGCAACCTAAAAGGCCACGGGGCAAGAGCTCAGCATCACAAGATTCAGTTCCCTGAGTCACCTTGTGGAGGAAAGCCTCTGCCAACCCACAGGCTATATATGAGTTAGAAATAAATTTCTGTTCACTAAGTTACTGAGATTTGGGGCTTTAATCAGTTGCAGTTAGCATTAATTACCCTAAATAATACAATGCATAATCACAAAACATTAGGGCAGTAAGGGACCTGAGAGATCGCCTGTGCCAGTGTGTTTCAAACTTTAGATTGTGTTTTTCAAAGGAAGATTTTCATCAGGTGAAATTAAAAAAAAAAAAAAATTAGAGATGAAAGTGAAGCTGCTTTCTTAGTCATGGTGGGGCATCTGCTAAAGCTCCAGCCTTGTCTCTGCCCCCTGCCTTATCTCCACCTTCAGGTACCAAATAGTCTCCAGTGTCCACAATTGCATAGGTACACACAGTAAAGCCACTTGCAGGACATGGCTTGAAAGATATGAATCTAGGTCAACTCCCTCAGTTTGTGGAAGTTCAAGGGGCTTAATATGTCTTACCTAGGTAGGTTCTTTTTCACACATAAAAAGCAAAATCAGGCCTTTTTTGTTTTTCTGTGGGGGGTGTGTGTGTGACAGTGTGTGTGTGTGTGTATGTGAATTTTGACAACCCACATCAGAAGATGGAAGTTTGAATCTACCAGACAGTGAAGTTTTTGAGAGAAAGTGTGGCAACAATGACTTGTCATACTAGAAATCAGTTTGGTATTATTTTCAAGAGCTGAACAATCACATAGCTCCTATGATCCAGAAATTCCATTCTTAGAAATATATCCCCAAGAGAATCCCTTGCACATGTATAGCAAGACTTATGTTCAAGACTATTTTTAGCAGCACTGTTCACCACAGAAAGAACCTATTGTGAACAGTGTTTTTCCTTGGGAGACTTGATGACTACGATGTGATATATTTTACTGAAAGTTAAATTGAATAAACTAGCAACATACAAAATATGATGAATCTTAGCAAAGTACTATAAAAAATTAAATCCCAAAAGATTACATATAGCATAGTATCCTTTTCCATAAACACCAAATAAAGCAAGTATGTGCATACATGTGTGTGTACATGTACACAGGTAATATACATAATACTTATACAAGCAATGAAAAAATATTTCACATATATACAAGCAATGAATATATATTTCACAAATAGAAAGAAAAACACTTTAATGACAAACACAGGAGTTGGGATGATACTGGCCTGGATGAAGTGGGGCAGCAAAATCACACGAAGGGCATACATATGGCCTAATGTCAGTCATTAGTTCCAAGATCTCAGCTTCTACTTTAGATTCTGGATTCATGAGTACTCATTATTTTAGCAGATATATGTGGACCAACAGTGAGCATGTGATCTGAACCTAGAATTGTAACTGAATTCTAACTGTAACTGAATTGTAATTGAATTCTAAGCCTGAGGTCTAATGAAAAAAACATAATCTTTAAAAACCCAAATAAATTTTAGGACCAAAAAAATGAAGGAAAAATTTGTTTTATTTTCCTTCTATAAGTACACCATCTACACACTTAGCTATGTTTGGTTGGGATATTGAAGAGAAATCTAGCCATTATCTGCTACCATAGGTAGCTTTTGGAAAGATAGACAAAGAACTATTCTAGGAGAACTAAGACTGCAAATGGTAAATGATGCCTAATTTAAGAATAACAGTGGACTACCACAACCTAAAGATGAGAAAAGTATATATGACACACTCAATTATGGCTGTTAAAATATACATATACAATACATATACTCACATACTCCTCACCCAAGGAGGAAGATAAAATGGAACCAGAATGGTTTAAAGTATGCAGCCTTCAAATGCTTCTCACTGATCACTGCATAGCCTCAAAACTAGCATAGCAAACTTTCACTGACTAGTTTTCTCCCCCAACCAGCTGAGTAATCTTCAGCAAATCATCCAGCCAATTTTCATACTCAGTTTCCTCATCAGCTGTGAGCATTAGGAAACAAATAAAAGTATTAGTACAGAGTCTGAGAATTAATTGCTTTTTGGAAAATGTTGACTGAATTTCAATCTCAAAGTACATAGTAAGGAAAAGAAGATTTTTGTGATGTATCTTCAGTGATGTTTTAAGCAAGCTACATTGTGTATTAGATTTAACCCCTTTAAAAAATGAATAGTTTAGCCTCACTCCTATGTCCTTTCTTAAACCTGTTCATTCAGAAACAGCAAAAGCACATGTATACATATTGGTAGTCTAAATGTATAGTTTCTAAATGAATACTAATGTATAGTTCTAAACTATACAAATAGGTTTCCGATGTATAAACTATATAATAGGCTTTCCATTTATGAATCAATGTTCATTTATAGAATATCTGAGCTTTCAGAATTATTATTTTGTTTTATTTGACACTGTTATAATTAAGGTGATGAATTTCATCATTTTAACGCTAAAGTTCCATTAAAACATTTACTAAAATTAGGGAATTTTTAAACCATGGAAACTTAATTGCATTAATTGTCCTTTCTCACCCTCAAATGTTTCATAATGAAACTAAATAATGGATGCAATAATGAAGCAAAGGACAAGTTGGATTTGCATATTTTATAAACATGCTCAGGAGAGTGACTGTGCTACTTTGCTTCAAATGCAAGTTAGGTTAATCATGTGTTTATGAAAGAGAAAGCACAATTTCCTCAGGCCACGGAGGTGCTCAGAGAGGTGACTTTGAAATGATGTCCTCCTAGATGTCTTCCTTTGCTCTCATGTGGGAGAAGATGAGAAAATAAAGCTTTCCAAAGAATATTCATGTTCACAGAGAGGATAACTGTGAAACTGTTAAAGCAGTTTCCCATAGCCCCCAAAACAGGACATAAATATTTTTAATTTACTGAGAGCTAAAGGAGATAGATACAGAAAATCCTCTCTGAACTCTAACTCATAAAACATATTGAACCTGCTTACCCAAATGAAGTGTGTCTTCAAAAGGAGTGAAGGAGGCCACTCCCTTTGATCAGGTTTTGCTCCCTAAGTCAGTTCCAGGGAGGCCCACAACTCACGAGGTTGGCAGCCATCCTGCTCTGCTCCCTACATGTTTCTGCAAGAGTAAGCAGAATCCTGTCCCTAGCCACTCTGCCTCACTCCCCTCTTCTCCACTCCCCACCTCCCATTTACACACATATACCTGAGAATGTAGATCCTCAACAACCGTGAAGGAAGTAGCACAGTGTATTTTTGAAACAGTGTTCTTCCAAACAATGTCTTATTGGGTGAAGGATCTATGAATAAAGAAATACCCCAATTCATTTGGAATATGTTTTGCTGGATATACTGCATTAGTTCAATATAACAGGGATAACAAGGCCCTTGAGAACAAAGAAAAATGGCACATGAGCAAAGAAAAATATACTACACGAAATCCTAACAGAATCTTAAAATTAAGAGGAAACTATGCATGTCTCAGTCCAATCTGCATCTGAGAAGAAAAATTTACCATCGCACATGATGACAAAGAGCAAGACCAAGGTCAGTCTTCTCCGTTTATTGGAAATTCTGATCTTACATTGTTTGAGGATGAGAGACAGAAAAAAATACATGCGACTTATGAAAAATATTGTCAAATAAGGTTAAGATTCAGAAGATAAATGATATGTCTGAAAATAATCTAGAGTAGGATTCAGAAGAAATCTTCCAGGAATAGTTTGATATCCTCAATAAAGTTCAAACAATATGGTTGCTATGAAATAAAAGGAGACTGTTATAATAACTAGATGAGGAAAAAATCAAATGAATGATATAAGGATGAACTGCTAACAAAAAAAAAACAAAGAGAAAAAGCTAAAGCCAAGTTAAAATTCATGTTGAAGGCAATAGCAAGAAGTGTTGATTCTAAGGAACAGTAAATGAGTGAAGTATATATAAAAGAAAAGCTCAAGTGTCATCTCAGAACTCAAAAGAACGGGACAAAACTAAAATAATGCAAAAGAAGATGAGTGATGCAGAGGATGGGGAACAGAGAAGAAAAATGGAAACAAGTAGTTTTCTTAAAGATAAGAAGAATTAGAACAAAAGCAATCAAAGATAAAGCACACTCAATATTTTTGGAGCAAATTGCGAAGTCTCATTGTGTTCTCATTGTGTTTAATCTTCATTGATTAAAGTATTTCCATTGGTAAATTTTTGAACTATAACAATGGAGAAAATTCTGATTTTTTTTTTTTCACTGTAAGAATAAAAGTGCAAAACAATTTTGTATATATCTGTTCAGGAAAAAGAAATTGGGTTCCCACAAAAGACCAAAACTAAGTTGGCTTCAGACTTTTTTCACCATATTATAAAACAGAGTCAAAGGAGAAACATGTAAATGATCAGGAGACAGTGTTATGGTCCTATTGAAAAACAAAAAACAAAAGCTGTTTTTTTTTTTGGTTTTTTTTTGGTGAATCAAGGCAAAATACATCCTTAGATATATATAAGTGATCAGAATATGTTATTTGAATGTTAATATACATGAAGAGGTATCCAATTGACCAAGATGAAAATATAATCAAGTATGCAAAGTTGCCTATCACTTTAATAAAAGGACTGTTGCAAGCAGTAAAAGCAGTTTTAAAATCCAAGAGACTAAATTATTTTTGTATCTGTTAAAACAAGAAACAATATAAAAAAATTACCTCTGAAAATCATTAAGCATTATTTCTTTCAAAACCACCCTCCTGCTTCCATGATCGGCACCACTAATCAATCATGGACCTCTTTACTGCTAAGCTCTTAGGAAAACCCAGAATTCTGAGTAGAGTGTTCCATGCCATCATTATCAATAAATTGAGATTGGACTTTGAGACAAAACTTTTTGACACCACGAAGGTAAAGAACAAGATTTTTTAAGCTAGAGAAGACAATTCAATGGGGATTATTTATTTAAAAGTTTAACAAATGAGATTATCAAAAGATAACAATAGGAAAGATTTGGAAAAACTTTTGGTTAAGCCTGATATATTGCGAAGTACTTGTTATCGTGAACACGGGTATGTGTTCTCATAAGTACGTAAAAAGACCTACTTGTAAAGAGGAAGTTATGAGGCTGGAGTACATGTGGACAGACTGGAAGGCAATATGCAAATCTTAAAATATTACTGATGGTTACCAGTGACTATTTTATTTTTATTTTTTAATGTTATTTTTATAATTTAGAAAGGTGGAGAAAAAAGTACTATATGATTTAAGATGGACCATTAATTTTTATACATTTTATAACACTAATTTAGAATTAAATTTAACGTTATAAATTGTGGAGTAAGTAGAACTCATGACGTGTTCTCATCCTGTTTCTATTTCAGATAAGACCATTAATCCTCTATTCAATGAAGCCTCTTACCTGAATAATTTACTCTGTAGAGGACTACGTGCTGGCGAATAGGGCATTCGCGATAAAGTTCTGCTCTTGCAAACGAAGCAGGGCATTCCTTCCCTGCAAACGGGGAGAACAAAGGAGCCAGCTGCTAACAGCAGACTCTAGGGGCTTGTTTATGTGTAAACATCTTGAAAATCCAGAAAGTCAGGGAAAGGTCAGAAAAACAACAATGTGTCTTGTGACTTGGCAACATTCCACAAACGACTGTATAAAATAAAGCAGCGCGTGCCATTGGAGGCAGCCACCATGTTTTTCTTGTCTTGTGTTGTCTTGTGTGTTCATTCCTTTGTTTAGGAGACACGGGGACCCCAACATACTCCTATGTGCTACATTCTATTTCAGCTCGAAACAATAAAAGTAAAGCCAAGTCACAGATTCTCAGGCCCACACACTGGGATAGGGACACTGGGATTCCCATAATTTTTGCAATATTAGTTAATCTTGAGAATATCAATACTGGTCTCAAAAGTGAAAAAAAAGAAATCAGTAGATTAAAAGCATATTTTTAAAATGAATTCAACAATTTGAATTCATTTAAACTGATTTTTGCTAATAACCTCCAATCCAATTATCCCACAGATCTCTCTACCTGTAACAGCCTAATGCCAAGTAGAAGGTTTTAACAGAAAAAAAACAAGGCATTTTATGGGAAGATAGAAATTGAAGAAGAGGACAGAAGTGATTAAGTCATCTAGTGATGGACATGGTTTTGGAGGATTTACCTTTCCTAATTACATAAAATTCAGCCACCCATCACAGCCTAAATTTTCCCTTAATTGGTTGTCACAGTTTTCATACTGTCATTGGCAAACTTAATTTACACTTGGGTTAGAAACATCTTAGAAGTAAAAGATAAATAAATGTGGCCATGGTGACCACTATTAGCATAAATGATCATAATATCATCTACCATCATGTAAACACACTTAAAATCAAAGATCAAAACTTTCCCAGGCAACTTTGAAATAACAATATCACTACCCCATGGGTCTATCATTGTCAATATCTCAGAAATGAAGAATACTGCTTATCCTTTATAATCTAATACTTATCCTTAATCTAACTTATCCTTTATAATCCTGTGCTATAAATAAATACATTTAAAGGACAAAATTAATTATTAATATATCTCAAAAGAAATAATACAATCTCTTAGTTATAGGTCAACCTCCTTAACTTCTATTGTGTGTTTGAGCCATTTTTCACCTTTAGGTCTATTTGTTTGAACAATTTGGAGTATTTATCTAATAGACCTGGCATTCAACCCAAGCAAAAAAAAAGAAAGGCTTCTGTTACGTGTGTTCCAGCTGTACAACGCATCTAGTGCGGGCTTAAGTCCATTTCTATGGTTTGTTTCTCTTTCAGCCTCTCCTTCCATACTCTTGTTTCTGGCTCTAAACTGGAGATTTATTTCTCTTTGTCCCATTTTCACCACACTGCCATGTTTTCAAAAGTCCAGTTGCTTGTCTTTCTTATTAGTACCACAACAGTAATTAGACTCTTCCCAAAAATTAAACCTGAACAAAATAAGGTTACTTTTGTTTTCTTTAAAAAATTGTATGTAAATTTTAATATGTATTTGAAATATACATCTATAATACACATATATTTTAAATACATATTAATATTTACATCTAATTTTTAAAATAAAGCAAGTATATATGAACCTGGTACTCTGATATGTCCTAAATGAAATAATCACAAATAGAATCTTTTAAGGAAAAACTTTTAGAATTTTCAAACATTTGAAAGAATTTCAGGAACTTATGTATGAAAAACAAGAGCATACAAGATAGTTAATATAAAGATAAAAGTAAGAGTCTTTTAGGAATAAGGAGAAAATAACCAGGCCAGGGGACATATAATTGTTGTATCTGAATACTAAGTTAAAAATTGAGAGGTCCTAGATAATAAAAGCAAAAAAGAAAATGTTAAAAAAAAAATAGCAGAGACCTTACTAGATAATAAAAGAGAACAAGCTGGTAATTCAGGAGTTAGAAACATTTTCCAGAAATTAAAATCCAGAAAAAATCATTATCATATAGCTCTCTATGAAACTGAGCACTGAGTAATAGAATGGAAACTATCTTTGCCTAAAGTTCTGAAAAAGAATCAAATTTGTTTTAATTTTTAGTACAATCATAAATTTTATATCTTTACTGTTTCCATCCTTTAATTTAACCTAATTAATTAAATAATGCAATTGTTTAAATAAGCAAATTAAGTTAATTTCTCTTTGAACTATTTTACTGTCACATTCAGAAACAATCTAATGTTTTTTTAAACAGTAGAGCCATTAGATAATATGCTATGAAAGTAATAATTTATTGCTATAATTGTCTTTTATTTTTGAAAGCAAAACGCTTGTAAAGAGAAAAGATAAATGACAAATTTTATGTGTAAAAGAAAACCATGATACAAACCTTCAATCATAAGAATCCAAAAGTCACTGTTAAAGAATCATGTATGTGATTGACAACACTCTGAACTTTCTCAACTTCTAATAAAATTATGAAGAAGTCATAATCTGAAAATCGTGAACACATACTTTCCAAGTAAGGGGCTGAGTGAGAAAGCTCTACTTATATACCGGAAATGGAGAAACATAAAGGAAATTAGTGTAACTGCAATTTCAGGCACAATTTTAGTCTGTGTTTCAATAAAAATTTTCCAACTTTTCCCAATTACTGATATTACTGCATTTTTCCCGAAAGCAGGCTACATCATAATAAAACTCTATTTTATTTCAAAAAATTAGATAGATGGTTAAAAGTTACATATTTTAAGCTGTCTGCTTTTAAAATTTGTTTGGTTGACAATATTTTAAAATTTGAAATGCAGTTGTGAAACTTAGTTTCCTTTTATTATTTTCATAAATGTAATATTCAAGACTTTCTTTTCTACTCTACATACTATTATATAAATCGATTGTTTATTTCATGTAACAGAACTTCAAAAGTAAATGAGATGTTCTTTACTTTTGAGACTTATATTAAAAAGGGAGTCTATATTTTATACTAATTTTTCAGTTGAAAGAGAATTTGATTCTAATAATTGAAATGACATCTCAAGACTGAAATTTTATTGTTCCTTAACACCTGAACACCAAATCACTTAAGTGAAAATCTATGTCATTGTTTTTCTTCATTCCTCAAATTATAAGCATTCATCAATGGGAATTCATTTAAAGCTTGGAACTTCATTGTCATCATCTCCTTCTTTCATCATCATCACCATCATCATCATCATTGTTTGGCACACAGTAGGCACTCAAATGTTTACTGAATGAAGGAATGAATCAACATGTATTCACCTACTATGTTTCAACAACTATGCATCATGTGTTCTCTTCATGTTTACCTTACATGTATGTTTCATGTTTACTCTTCACTGCAACCTTGCTATTTAGGAATTATAATCCTTCTTTACAGGTGAGGAAAGGGTACCTGGGCTTAATTCAGAAACAATATCACACAGCTAAGAGTGAAATAACTAAGTTTCATACTTTTTTTCTGATTTCAAATTTTATTACTTTTCCACTAAGCCTGCTACGAAAAGTATTAAGGTACTTATGGTAATTACTCAATTCAATTAAAAATTCTGTCAAGTGCAAGGCACAATGTTGGTGCTCTGGAGGACAGAAAAATGAACAGACATAAGCTCTGTCCTCAAGGAATTTATAATCTACTGAGAAAACAAGTTGTGTAGGAAACTAATGATGTTTTTAAGGTGGAAGCCAGAATGGGGTAAGAGTAAGAGTACAACAGTACCGGGTACTGTAGGGCATGAGTAAAGGAGAAAGTCTCTTCTTTAAGCAAGCGGATCTAGGAATGCTTTATGAATAAAAAGGAAATGGAAGTAGGTGTTGAAGAGTAAATACAACTTGACAGGTTATATTTTTAGTAGCAAGAACAGCAAAAACAAAAGTAAGTAGGTAGGAAGACACTGACACTCACTCATTCCTTCATTCTTTGCTTATTAACTGCTATAAATATCGGGCATAGAGCAAGTTGGTCAATGTACCTAAGAGTGTACATTCTAGAGGTGAACAAAGTAAGATACTAGAAAAACATAAATGATCAAAACTTTTCAGACAGTAATAAGAATTATGAGTGAGTTAAAACAAAACAGTCTTTTGGACTGAGTGGTCAAGAAAATAAACAGCTTAATCAAAAGACACAGAAGTATTTTGTTATTTAATTCACTATATGAAAGAAATCAAAGAGTAGTC
>NW_012110830.1:184637-217153 GCF_000951045.1 Mandrillus leucophaeus | reverse complement strand
ATCTCAGCTCACTGCAAGGCCCGCCTCCCGGGTTCAAGCGATTCTCCTACCTCAGCCTCCTGAGTAGCTGGGACTACAGGTGCCCGCCACCACGCCCGGCAAATTTTTTGTATTTTTAGTAGAGACGGGATTTCACCGTGTTAGCCAGGATGGTCTCAATCTCCTGACCTTGTGAACTACCAGCCTCGGCCTCCCAAAGTGCTGAGATTACATGCGTGAGCCACTGTGCCCGGCCAATATTTCTTTACATGATAGTTGCTTAATAACTTTCATTATTAACAATAGTGACAACAATAAAATTGGCATATTCAGAATAAATACAGATACTATAAAACATTATGCACCTATTTTTAAAAATGAATTAGGTCTCTCTTTATGACTTCAAGTGATGGTTATGACACATTATTAAAATAAATGGCAAGTTGCAAAATCATATGCATAATATGATAGCATTGAGGAAAAGCAACTTAATTATATCAAGTGTTGTGAAGTTATAGGAAATAAACACTTTAAAAAAATTGTTAGAATATAAATTGATATACATTACTGCAGAGAATTTGCCAGTATCTATCAATGCTAAAAATGCTCATATAATATGATTCAATATTGAAAAAGGAGTCTATGTGCTCTGCATTTTAAGAACATTTAATCTAAGGATTCCTTTAGGTTAAAACATATAGTTTTTAAATTAAATGTAATTTGTATACTAACCTACTGAAGAAAACAGGAATGCTTTCTCTTCTTTTGACCTGCTATTACTCACTCTACTCTTCCTCTAACCCCTGACTCACTATTTCTTCTGGTGAGATCTTTGGGGATTTTAGTCCCAGGTAGTGCTTTGTTTTCAATAAACCACAATTGTATGAATTTCACTACATGCTTTATTGATTTATTTGCTCACTAATCTACATCCCTCTTCAATTCATTTTGTTTTGCCGAAAGACAAGCTTTAAATATTCATTTTACAGAATACGTGGATGATTATCTTTCTGAGTTTTGGCATGTTTGTTCAGTCTTACTTTATATTCATACTTAAATGCTAATGTAACTGGCTATAAGGATTTAGGTTCAAAATCAATTCCCTCAAAATCTGAAATTTTGTCCCACTTAGAATCTCTTTTTGGTAAGTCTTATAAAAATTTGATTTTCATTTCTTTTTTTTCCTCTGTAGATAACTTGGATTTTTTTCTGTATCCTTGGTGTTCTCAAAATTTGCCTTTTTATGCTTAGACTAATTCATTCATTTGATAAATATTTATTGAGCACCTACTATGTATCAAGCACTGCTCTGTGTGCTACAGATATATCATTGAACACAACAAACAAATATATGTGTCTTTTGTTACTTAATCCACTCGTGACTTGTAACTGGTGTCATATTTCACTCTGAAAATATTTTGTAAATAACTGCTGTGATTATTTCTTCTATTCCACCTTTTTCTGTTCTATGTGCTTACAATGCTTAGAAAACAGATACTCTGCAGTCTTGATGTTTCTTCTATATAATATAAATTTTCCATCATTTTTAATATCTGTCTTATTATCCATAGTAGAGAAACCTTTGACTTGCTACTCATCAGTTGTGTCTATTTTTGGATTTAAGCAAATTAATTAGATCTTTAAATTAATTAATGAGATCTTTACATTTCTACCACCATATTTAAATTACAAAGTTACCTACATTCTTAACATAATGCCTTACTTTTTATAGATACTATATCCTTTCTTCAATATCAGTTAAAGCTTTTAAAATACTTTGTATTTAGTCAAATAACCTTTTCAGGTATAAAGTCTTCTATTTGTTGAATTTGATGACTCTTCCTTATGGGGATAGATTTTCTCAGGCAATTCTTGCTTGTCTGGTCATCTTTGTGTTCCTGCATCACTGTTTCACTATCTAGAATTAGAAAGTTTTACTATCTAGAATCTACAAGAAACTCAAAAAATTGAATAAGCAAAAAACAAATAACCCCATCAAAAAATGGGCAAAAGACATGAACAGACACCCTGGATGTCACAGCATTCTAAGGAGCTAACTCATCAGGCTTCAAAGCCTACACTCTTCACTTTATCTTGGTGGCAAGTTGTGACAGCCCATGGCTCAGCACAGTTGGAGAAGAAAAGGGAGGCTGACTGGTTCTCAGGCTCGTTCAGAAAATAATTACACTACTACTGAGCCCAATGTTCCAGAAACCTCACCTGCCTTGAAATCATTGACTTTGAGCTTGGAGCTCCCCAGGGATCACTCCCACACCTCCGGTGGGATTCTGCTTTCTTTTGTGCTGTGCTTTTTCTATAGTGTTCTTCTGCATGAAGCAAATCCATGTTCTTTTCCCTAATTATTCCTGTCATGAATTATTTTTCATTACATAATTAAGACTTAGAATCTAAAAAAATATTTAAACTATCTTAAAAGACTTGTGGAAAATACATGCATATGTTTAGTTATCAACCTTTATTCAACTACTTTCTTTTCACACTCCATTAATTCAGCAAGAAAAAAATATTTTCTAAAAAATGGTTACTTTTATCTAAAATATAGAAAACCAAAAGTATTGAACATATCCCTGATGAAATAATAATAGAGAAGGCAAGCAAAACAAGTAAGTTTTATTTTGCTTTTCCCCATATTCATTGTTAAGCTACTGTCTCTTAGATTCAAATCCATTTTTTCCTTATTTTACCTTTTGGGCTGGGACTCAAAACCACAGTTCTGTGATGAGCTGAATTACTATTAGGTTCTACCAAAAGGGGGCACCAGAGAGAGATATTAAAATGCTAGGAGAGAGAGAAAGAATACTTTCCTTTTAGGCTGTTTTCTGTTCCTGTTTTGTTTCCTGTTCTCAGCATCACTGAACACTGTTTCACCCTGGCAGTAGCTAGTTGTTCCAACAGTACAACTGATTCTAGTTTGCATTTTTTTCAACAACCATAGAAGTAACATTGTTCTGCCCCCTTCACAGACCCCAGGTGCTGCCAAATGGGGCCCCCTCCTTCAAAGGTTTGAGTCCTAGCCCCACACAGCCCTTTTGTTGCATTCCTGAGGCAGCATCACAACTCAGCAACACCCCTTCCGCAGAAGTTTGTCTTAGCTCATTGAGTCCTTCATCCAAGCTTCTAAACTTTAAAAACCAACCCTAGCCTCTTCCTTTTATTCCCCAGCCTTACAGATAGATGCTCTGTGAAAAATGTAGTGTTGTCTTTTTTCAGGTTGTCAATTCCTGGCTGACAATTCTTTGTATTAAATTCTCTTGTTAGGCCGGGTGTGGTGGCTCACGCCTGTAATCCCAGCACTTCGGGAGGCCGAGGCGGGCGGATCACGAGGTCAGGAGATTGAGACCATCCTGGCTAACACGGTGAAACCCTGTCTCTATTTAAAAAAAAAAAATACAAAAAAATTAGCCTGGTGTGGTGGCGGGTGCCTGTAGTCCCAGCTACTGGAGAGGCTGAGGCAGGAGAATGGTGTGAACCCGGGAGGCGGAGATTGCAGTGAGCCAAGATAGCACCACTGCACTCCAGCCTGGATGACAGAGTGAGACTCCATATCAAAAAAAAAAAAAAAAAAAAAAAAAAATTCTCTTGTTAAAACAATTGCTGTGATTTCTATCGCCTAACTGGACTCTGAAAAATACTCTTCCCTGTCTATTTTGGCTGTCCTTGCATTCTCAAGGAGACTCCTGTCTTAATGTCAAAACCATTAATTTTATTAAATGTGAAAATGATCATCATCTGTTATTTATATATTTTACTGAAATGTTTTAAAATATGGCTAAAGAAAAACAGACATGGGTCTCCTTCTTGCTCATAATTTCAAAGCAGTTCAAGATGACTTTGAAAGGGAAAATAAGCATGTCCAAAAGATTTTTCTCCAAGCAAGTTTTTCTGAAGCTGCAAAGAATCAGGATCCCCACTGTATGTCTTTGGAAATCTTTTCATTCCAGTAGACTAATTAATTATGGGTTACTTTTCCATGCAGACCTTTAGTGTTAAACAAGGGATGCTATCAATTGACATATATTTGTGTCCAGGTATTGATATTTCTTTAACTCTTGACCTAAATTATGTATCTTCTTTTAAACATGTAGTGCAAGCATGCAAAATAATATGTATTAGGTTTACATTTTGTCTTGCAGAAAATCAATGAATGCTACTGACTGTTAGTAGTCAGAAAGATGGACAGCATGAAAGCAGAAGAGACCTCAGTAGAGATTATGAGAGATGGCACTCATCTGCTGCCCTCAGATTAAGCATTTAAATCCAAACACATACATTCTATGGCGCTCACTCACATCAAGTAGTCACACCACCAGTTTCAATAATCAAAAACTCCAGATGGAAAGGTAACACAACATACACAGAACCTGGACCTTTTAAACAGCTGACTTATTAGGAAGTACCAAGTGAATGCCTATTTAGAGACCAAGACCACCTTTCACCAAAAGTCTGACTTTTAACATTAATGTCTCATTCAGCTTCTTTTTTTATCACTGTCTTATGGTAAAAACAAACATGGGATATGATTCCCTGGGCTGGAGTTGTGCCAAATCCACAGCTTAATTGAGGAAGAATTGACGTTCCCATCCGATAATATAATACAGTTCACAAATTTTCAAATCAACTTATTTGCACACTGAGATAGATGAAAAATGCAGTTTGCCATTCTTGAGCACTGTCATTCACATATCAATCCCCTAATGACTTCATGGTCTCAGAATCAAATGTAGCCCTAAAGTATTTTGGGGAAGGCCCTCAAATACTTAGTTTAATTTTTTGATATCCATTGCCTGTCCATGTAGCCCTTCTGGTATGGTAGTTCTAGGCAACAGTCATATCAAAAAAGTATTTTTGAGGTTGCCTTTGGTACAATGTGCCTAACGATACCATGCAAATATTGTTTACTAGGGTCTTATAGCTTCCTGCTGAGAGGACCCCGCCTAGGTTCTTAGATTTTCTCTGGCCTCCCTCATTTACTCCCCTTTTTACTCCTTGCTTAATTTTTTGAAAGGAACTACAGGAGACCTTGCAAACTATTTTTGCATTCTGCTTTGGATATACTTTCACCGAAGCATTAAATGTTTATCTGGCTACTAGACAATGAGGCATATAAGTAAAAGAAAAATAAATCTCAAACATATTATCCAGCCATGCACTTTAACTATTGTTTTAACCTCAACTTCTTGGTGAAGTAGTAAGGTGTATTTTGCCATCCTCAGTTTCAATGAGAAAACAGGGTCGAAAGAAGCTATAGTATTTTGTTGCAGAGCAAAGATTAATTAAAAGTAGAGCTAAAACTACAGCATATTTTCTGATACTTAATCTCACCAAAATGCTATCTCGCATCAAAAACTATTCTTAAAATTCAAATGAAAATATATTTATTCACTGAAGAAATATTTTTTGTGTGTCTATTATGTTTTATTAATGTAGTGGTGGTCGGCTAGTGAGAGAAATAGGCAGGTAATACATAAAAAAGAATGAATCACTAAACTGAAAATAGTTTAACCATAGGCAGAGAGTTTAGTTGAAACATTCAACTGACCTAACTCTTGTTTTCAGTAAAATCACTGATTTATATTAGAACTAAATGTACATATTTTACTACTATTTTTACTCACTGCTATTGCTTATATCCCATTCCATTCCTTAGATTCATTTTTCCTCTTGCTGGAGTTCATCCTTTTGTAGTCCTCTCAGCAAGAATCTGTAAGAGGTAAATTATATTAGTCTTTGTTCAAAATGTGTTTCATTTTCTCTTTTAAATAATAGCTTTGTATTGTATAATCTGAGGTTGAGTTTTTTCCTCAGCACTTAAAAATTGTATTCTGTTACCTCTTAGCATATATTGTCAGTAATAAAAACATCTACTGTCAGCTTAATCATTGCTACTTTGTAGAAAATCTTTAAAACAATTCCTAGTTAGATTCTATCACTTTGCACCTAGGGCCTATCCATGTGCACTTGTGTAATTCTTGCCCTGTACAAAGGAATACAGCTAAGCAAGTAAGTGGGGATTGAAAACCAGGCCATGAGACACTCACTCAAGTTATGAGATTAAAGAACAGCATCTGCCAGAGGGCACTATTTTCTATTTCACATAAACGTGTCATATAGGGTAATGGTGATATTATAATGCATACAGTGTTGAATTTATTTTTACTAGCATATTTATTACTTGGGTCACTGTATGAGACTTTGTCTTCCTTCAATTCAGAAGAAATTCTCATTAATTCTTCAAATCTTGTCTCTTTTCCATTGTTACATTTCTTATTTGAACATATATCAGGAATATGTTGGAACTTCTCTATCTATCTTCTGATCTGGGTCTTTAACTTGACTTTCACTTTTTTTTTTTTTTTTTTTTGAGATGGAGTCTAGCTCTGTCGGCCAGGCTAGAGTGTAGTGGCACGATTTTGGCTGACTGCAACCTCTGCCTCCTGGGTTCAAGCAATTCTCCTGCCTCAGCCTCCCAAATAAGCTCTCAGTGTTTTGCTCTGTGTCTTTCTATTTATTATCTCTTTAGCTATGTTCACTTGTTGATTTTAAAATGACCATAATTTTCAATGCCAGGATTTCTAATTGGCTCCTTTTCTGCTAATCCTGCTGTTGAGTCTCATTTGTCTGTTGGTACTTCATAATTCCTTTTTCTTTTTTAAAAACATTTTTGTATCCCTTTTAGAATCTTAAAAATACTTATTTTACAAATCTTTTTTGAAAGACTGCTTTAGTATTTTTATTTCTTTGGATAATTTACTTCATTATTGAGTTTATTGGCCCTATTTCATAAAATTTGGCTTTCATCTTCTTGGGTTAGATTTTTTCCACTCTCCTGCCCATTACCATGGTAAAGTAGCATTTAGATACTTTAAATATATATTTTTAAATATTTTTTCCAGCATTGCTATCTTGAAGTTTTGAGGGAGGTGTTTATTAATGTATCAATTGGCAATACCATTTTAATTAGAAGTTTCAAATACACATTTCTAATGTATTATTTGTTAAGCCAAGAAGTGGTCCTAAGATATGTTACAGGTTTGACTTGCAACATTAGCATTCAGAACTTTGTTTTACAAGACCAGTTTTTCTAATTATACAGTCCAAAGAGTAGCAAACTGTGACCTGTAGGCCTAATCCAACCTGCTACCTGTTTTTTTCTTAAGGTCTATGAACTAAAAATTGTTTTTACATTTTTTAACGATTGCTTAAGAAATACAGAATAATATGCAACAAAGACAATTTTTGACCCACGAAGCCTAAAATTTTTACTGTTTGGCCCTCACAGAGAAAGTATGCTGATGCTTAACATACAGTTTATCTATAGATGCTACCCCAATTATTTTTATTTTCTGATTATTTTTGATAGACTTTAAAGATTAATTTTAGATTTGCAGTAAAACTGATAGGAAGGTGACAGGGACGGAGCAGAGAAATTCTAGGCAGAAAAGGGCAGATCCCTGGCAAAACCCCACCCTCAAGCCAAAAAGCCTGCATCCACAGCCC
The DNA here is from genome assembly GCF_000951045.1 of Mandrillus leucophaeus. Classification (NCBI taxonomy): domain Eukaryota; kingdom Metazoa; phylum Chordata; class Mammalia; order Primates; family Cercopithecidae; genus Mandrillus; species Mandrillus leucophaeus. The sequence goes on along the minus strand of NW_012110830.1, from coordinate 209,656 downwards.
AAAGTGAGTATTTATTTATATCCCTGTTTTCCTGCTTGAATGTTACCTCTTCCTAAAGCACTTATGGCCCCTCCCTGCCCCATCCTGTGCCTATACAAACCCCAGACTCAGCTGGTAGATGAGATTACAGCTGGACATTGAAAGGAAGCAGTTTGACTTCAGAGGCACAGCTTGACAGTTTAACTTCAAAGAAGAATCTGGCCAGAGACAAGTGGACTTCAGAGGAAGATTACCTACCCACCCTGTAACCTTTTCAGCTCCCCTTCCTGCTGAGAGCCACTTTCATTGACAATAAAATCCCCTGTATTTACCATCCTTCAATTTGTTTGTGCGACCTCATTTTTCCTGGATACCAGACAAGAGCTTGGGAGCCACGAGTGCAAATACAAAAGGCTGTCACACTGGCCCTTTGTTCTTGCTGGTGGATGGCAGCCACCTCACACAAAAAGGCAAAGGGCCTACTAAGCTTTTAACACATAAGCCATCCATGGATGGCAGAGCTAAAATAGCACTGTAACACATGCCCTCTGGGGCTTCAAGAGTCACAGGCACCTCTACCTGGATGCTGCTGCAGGGCCTGCAAAGAGTTCACTCCTGCAACAACGCCTAAAAGCAGCTGACTGAATCCCATACTCGCTTACCTACTTGCTCCCTCCCCCAAGGGGTTGAGCGTGGTGAGCCAAGTAAATGGAGTTTGTTCCTGCCAGTTCCCAAAAGCACTTGCTCTGGTTCCTGCACTTGTTTGCACACATGCTCCTTCCCATGAGGAGTTGAGAGTGGTAGGCTGAGTGAACAAGACACCCTGTCACAAGTCCCATGAAGGTGTCAGGGAAATATCCTGTTTCAAAGGTACTGAGACTTCCCATGTACACCTAGCCCCACATGTGCATAGCCTCCCCGATTTCAACATCCCACACATGAGTGGTATATTCATTACAATTGATGAGCCTACACTGACACATCATTATCACCCAAAGTCCATAGTTTACATTAGTATTTACTCTTGGTATGCACATTTTATGGGTGGGAACAAATGTATAATGACATATACCCACCATTAAACAGAGTAATTTCACTGCCCTGAAAATCCCCTGTGCTCTAACTATTCATCTGTCTCTCGTGCCAACCCTGAAAATCACTGACCTTTTTGCTGTCTGCATAGTTTTATCTTTTCCATAACATCACATAGCTAGAATCATACAGTATGTAGCCTTTGAAGATTGGATTCTTCAATTTAGTAATATGCATTTTAAGTTTTCTCCACCTCCTTTCATGGCTTGATAGCTCATTTCTTTGTAGTAGTGAATAATATTCCATTGTCTGGATATACCATAGTTTATTTACCCATTCACCTGCTGAAGGATATCTTTGTTGCTTCCAAGTTTTGACAATTATGAATAAAGCTGCTATAAACATCCATATGCGGGTTTTTGTGTGAACAGAAGTTTTTGATTCCCTTGGGTAAATATCAAGAAGCACAAGTACTATATAATATAGGAAGACTATGTTTAGTTTTGTAAGAAGCCAGTAAACTGTCTTCCAAAGCAGCTGTACCGTTTTGTATTCCCACTAGCAATGAATAAGAGATCCTGTTGCTCCATATCCTTGTCAGCATTTGGTACTGTCAGCATTCTGGATTTTAACGATTTCAGTACTTGTGTAGTGGTATGTCATTGTTGCTTTAATTTGCATTTCCCCTATGATACATGATATGAAGAATCTTTTTAAATGCTTATTTGCCATCTGTATCTTCACTGGTGAAGTATCTGTTCAGATCTTTTGCCCATTTTTTAAAATTTGGTCATTTTCTTATTGTTGAGTTTTAAGTTCTTTGTATGTTTTGAATAACAGGCCTTTATCAGATGTGTCTTTTACAAATGTTTTTTCCAGTCTGTGGCTTCTCTTTGTCTTCTTTTGACAATGCCATTTTCAGAGCAGAAATTTTTAATTTTAATGAAGTCCAGCTTATCAATTCTTTCTTTCATGGATCATGCCTTTAGTGTTGTACCTAAAAAGCCATCACCACACCCAAGGTCATAAAAGATTTGTCCTATGTCATCTCCTATAAGTTTTATACTTTTGTGTTAACATTTAGATGGGTGATTCATTTTAAGTTAATTTAGGTAAACCATATAAAGTCTGTGTCTAGATTCCTTTTTTTGTATGTGAATGTCCAGTTGTTACAGCACCATTTGTTGAAAGACTATCTTTACTCCATTTTATTGTCTTTCCTCCTTGACTATATTTGCTTAGTTGACTGTATTTATGTGGGGTTTTTTTCCCCCTGGACTTTCTAGTATGTTCCATTGAAGTATTTGTCTACTTTCTGCAAATACTGGATTATCTTGATTACTGTAGATTTAAAGTCTTGAAGTTAGGGGGTGTCAGTCTTCCAACTTTGTTTTTCTTCGATATTGTGTTGGCTGTTGTGGATCTTTTGACTCTTTCATATAAACTTTAGAATTAGTTTGTTGATATCCGCAAAATAACTTAGTAGGATTTTAATTGGGATTGCATTAGATCTCTGGATCAAATTGAATGATATATTGATGATATTGAGTTTTCCCATTCACGAACATGGAATATCTCTCCATTTATTCAGTTATTTGATTTCTTTCATCAAAGCTTTGTAGCTTTCCTCATACAAGTATTATACATATTTTGATAAATTTATACCTAATTTTTTTTGATGCTAATGTAAATGGTACTGCATTTTAATTTTCACGTTCCACATGTTAATTGCTGATATATAGGAAAGCAATTGACTTTTGTGTATTTACCTTGTATTCTGCAACCTTGCTGTAATTGCTTATTAGTCCCAGGAAGGTTTTTAAAAATTTTTTCTACATAGATAATCATGTCACCTGTGAACAAAGACAGTATTGTTTCTGTCTTCTCAATCTCTATACTTTTTACTTCTTTTCTTATTGCATTAGCTAGAACATCCAGTGCAACAATGAAAAGAAGTGGTAAGATGGGACATTCTTGCCTTGTTTCTGATCTTAGTGGGGAAGCTTTGAATATGGTGGTAGCTGGGGGTTTTTGTATATATTCTCTATCAAATTTAGGAAGTTCCTCTCTATTACCAGTTTGCTGAGAGTGTTTATAATAAATGAGTAATGGATTTTATCAAATGATTTTTCTGTATCTATTGATAATTTCTAATGATTTTACTTAAAACAATCTTGAGTGAAGCTCATAAATTTACCTTTACATAAGAACTTCAGATTCACATGGTCCAATGACAACATTGTAAGATGCCTCCTAATGTTCATGGGTATACATAATGGTTTCAGGGATTACACTTTTGAGATCTACCAACCTACATTTTCCCGAAGTGTTAATAACTGATTCAAATCAATTGAGCATCCATAGCTGTCACTGATTGCAAAGCCATATGTTAATGTCAATTATCTTCTATGTTAGTCCAATGTAAATAACACACATATGTTTCTCAGACAAAAAAAAATGAAGAAATAATTTACTTTGTTTTTCATTGTTTCTCATGTTATTGAAATTCCAAACTGTTTTCATTTCTAATGTTGGACTGATGAGAGAAACAGAAAATCACTGATTTAAAAAAGTGAGTTATTAAATTAAAAACCTTTGGAAACCATAGAGAAGAGAATTTCAGTTGAAGTAAATTTACCAGATGAAAGCTAACACTCTTTTACATAAAATACATTGAGTTCTATATTATAATGTTTTAAGAAACCAAATACTCAGTTGTCCCTGAGGATAGTTTGGGTAACTGGCTAGTTCATTAAAATGCTTTAAATTCAATGTGGTAGAGACCTAGGATGTATTTATCTCTTAGTCTTATCCTAGGTACTAAAAACTGCTGACACATTTTGGTCCAGACAGAAAATTTATATCTACTTTCTAACATAAATGTGCAAAAGGAGCTTCAAAAATTATTCACAGAATTATTTGCCAAATAATGTGGAGGTTACAGGTGATGTTCATTGAGTTAAAAGAAAACAATTGATTATTGCCATCTTGTCTCTTCCTAGAGGCAGGTGTCCAGGGACTAATCAATGCAGAAACACACAGTGAAAATTTAGATGTGCAGAGAGAGTGACTCAAGGAGGGAATGCAAAATAAGTGTCCAACTTGTAACATAATTTTATGTCTTGGGTTCTACCATGATTTATTCATTTAACTGTAGCAAGGAGACAACTGTTTTTCAAAGCCTGGAGACAGCATGATCCCTTCCTGCCTTAGAGTGTTAGTCCACAAACAAGCTCAAAGGGTCTGTGTCACTGAGTATAAGGAATATGTTTCACAATGAAGAAAAGTAACTCTCCTTTGTTATTCTTTATCTAGCTACTGGTTTCTTACTCCCAGCTTACTATAAAGCAAATTTTCTGCTTTAAATTCACCCTTTAGAAATTTTCTTATTATTCACTGTGGCATAAAAGATAAAAGTGATTATGGCTTCTATCCTGAGCCTTGGATCCTGGTTACAGCTGACAAGCCTATATTCTAGTAGGAATAAAATCTTAAATGATTGCTATCTTGCTGGTTTCCTATATAATACAAACACAAACTGTGAACCAAGTCCTTTTGACAAATGAAAATATTTCATTAAGTCTATTCAAGTTATATTCTTGGCAAAGCAGAACATTCCTGTCACCAAGTCAGTATACTTCTCCTCCTTCCATTTAATCCCATGGTTATGTGGAGGTGACAAGTAAACAATTCCTCTGATCTTGGTTCCAAATAAATAATACCAGACCATATTACTCATTTGGAACCAATGATATTACCTGTTTCTTGTTAGCAAAACCACATAAGTATAACCTAAAAGTTACTCACTGATGGCTTTACTGAATTACTCCTTTCGATTAACACTGAGGTTGCTTTTAAAATTTTCCCTCAGGGAAAGTTGTTTTTTGTTGCTTGTTTTATTAAGGTATTGGATGACTGAAAGGCACTTGGGTTGTAGTTCCATCTTGGCCAAACTGTAACTATCGATTATGGTCCCATTAATCCATTTTCATTATTTCATTCTTTGAAAGAAGGTGTCTGAGTCATATGAGGAACCCAAAAGAACACACCAATGTACACAGGAAGAAACCTCAGGAATTCTGGGGAGTCCTCCAACTCTTCTTCAAGCATCAGTGCTACTAGAATCTACCCTTACCTTTGTTAACTTTTTCCTCCTTATTCAATTTTCAATACTTAGTTATTTCCTCGGAGGCTTTGAAATGCCCATGCTTTAGTTGAGTGTTTGCCTAGTACCAAGAATGTAATAATCAATCTGGCTAGAGCGGAATTTGGCTTCATTACCAGGTGTTCATTATTTCTGCTTTTTTAAAAATAAAAAAATTATCATGTAAGTCATGGGTGGACAAACTATAGCCCACAGGCCAAATCAAGCCCATAACCTACATGTATAAACAAAGTTTTATTGGAATGTAACCATGCTCGTTCTCTATACATCGTCTATGGCTATCTTCATGCTACAATGACAGATCTGAGTAATTTCAACAGACTGTATGGCATACAAAGCTTAAAATATTTACTAATTACCCTTTTAAGGAAAAGTTTGCTGACCCCTGGTCTAGAATCCTGACATTATGTATTTAGGACTTTCTCTTGCTGCCTGTGTGATATTCCCATGGCTCAGCTTTCTCATCTATAAATCAGGGCTAGAACTAGAACCTGTCTCCTAGGGTTCTTATGAGAATGAAATTAGATAATGTATATGAAGCACTTAGCTCAGGGCTGGATAAACACTCAGTAAATGTTAGTGTTGTGGGAACTTGATGTCTCATTTGAAGTTATCTATTTAAACTCTTGTGAAGCAGTAAAGAGAACAAGAGCTTTGAACTTGGGTTCAATACATATAGTAGGGGTTACTACTTGTGCTATCTTAAGCAAATTGTTCAACTTTTTCTTTCTTTTCCCTATAACAGGAATAATGAAAGCTACCATGAAGACAAAGAGAAATCCTTAAAACCTTCAAAGACAGCAAGACCAATAGCAATAATAAGACAAATTGCATGCAATGGACTGAAGATCATCTTAGCCATTGCTGGGAATGAAAAAGAAAGAAAAAAATGCTTTCAATATTCTGAAGGAAATAGATTTTTTACGAGAATTCTCTACTTAGCCCAACTAGCAAATAAATGTGAGGGTAAAATAAAGACATTTCAGGAATGTAAATTATAAAATCACAAAAACAAAACAAAAACCTCTCATAAACTCTTTCTTGACAATTTACTGGAGGATGTACTTAATTTTAAAAAAAAAAGAAGAAGAAACTGAATAAGAAAAAAAAAGAAACTAAGGAAGAGGGAAATGTGTTATCTGGAGGGATCTGGGACGAAGATGGGAACTGCAGTGTAGATTTTATAGATTTTTAAATCTCTTTGAATTCCCCATATAGGAAGAGTAAATAGAATAAATTAAACAAAAACTCATGGGCAGTATCTTTAACAAAACTTTGTGATAGTGTATGCCCCAATCATCTGAAATATGAGTTCAGGGAAAGAACCACTGGAACAGCAAGACCTGAATATTATCAACTATGAAGATGAAGGAATTTCTAATGGCCTTGAGAGCTACAGGACCAAAACTTTGATCAATTTTCTATTGGTTTCGTGGTCTCAAATTAGTTTGTAATCTCTTCTTCTCCCTCTTTTTCTTTCCCCCAGCATCTAATTTAAAGGGATATCCATTTATTCCCAGCAGTACTCCAAAGGCAATTCTCCCGCTCTTATTAATTGCATTATATCTACATCGTTAAAAGATAAGGCTTTACACATGCTACTACAAAAACATTCACATAATTTATCATCTAAATCGGAAAAGTTTTGAGGGTGAAAGAGGCCACGATTAATTAGGCCAAGACAAGACCTATAATCTGGACTCTAATGGCAAATTGGATATATGATCATCTTATTTATAAAAGTCACCTAGTCTTACTACTACTAAAGGTAAATATATATTTCATGTTTATCACCTGTCCTTACACGGATGTCCCTGCAGTCATTTTGGTCTTCTGAAATCCAGTGTCTAGTAGATTTTGCACAAAGAGTTCATGAAAGCAATTTTTTTAACTTTATACTTGAAGTTCAGGCAGACTGAAGAAAAACGTGATTCATATTTTCTTTTTATTAAAAACTTTTTATAATAGCTTTATTGATATATAATTAATTCACTCATTTAAAGTACACAATTAATTAGTTTTTAGTACGTTCACAAGATTGCTTAACTGTCGCCACAATTTTAGAACATTTTCATTACCACTGAAAGACACTCTACCCCTATTAGCATCACTACACATTTCCACCCAACAACTAGGCAACCACTAATTTACTTTATCTGTATAGATTTGCCTATCATCGGCATGCCACACAAAGGGAATTATGCACCATGCAATCCTTTGGACTAGGTGCTTTCACTTAACACAATGTTTTAAAGGTTTAGCAGTACTACTGTATGTATCAATCGGTAAGTGACTTCCTTTATGGCCAAAAAAATTTTGTTATAGATTTAGAATAAAGTAAACAAGATTACTATTTGAATGAAAATAAGACCTGACAAAAAATTTTTAAGTGTTTTCACCAAATGTTTCTTCTTCATTGGCATTATGACTTAGTTATTGAATTAAGTATAAGATATACACAACACATTTTAATAAATTTAATAAGTATATGCTCATATAATAAAATATATATTATAATAGTATAAAGTGTTATTATACTTTAACATAAAAGAAATATTTTAATACTTATTTTAATATAAATTTTAATTGGATTAAAAAATAGGGTAATTCATGAAACCAACCACAAGGAGTTACTAACATGGAGGAGTAGTGAGCCCAAATAAAAGTCTGAACATTTCTACAAGTAGGAACGATAGAAATAAGGTATATGCAACATTTTTCTGTCTATGTAGAAAATAACACTCTCATTAAAGTCATCTTTTAATGTGTCAATTACTGTAACATCTTTTTAACTTTTAGATTCAGGGTACATGCACAGGTTTGTTATAGAGGTAAACTCGTGCCATGGGTTTTGGTACATGGATTATTTCGTCACCCAGGTATAAGCCTAGTACCCAACAGTTATCTTTTTAATCTTCTTCCTCCTCCCATCCTCCACCCTCAGGTAGGTCCTAGAGTCTGTTGTTCCCCTCTTTGTGTCCATGAATTCTCATCAATTAGCTCCCACTATTGAGAACATGTGGTATTTGGTTTTCTGTTTCTGTGTTAGTTTGCTGAGAATAATGGCCTCAGCTCCATCCATGTTTCTGCAAAGGTCATGATCTCATTCTTTTTTATGGCTACATAGCGTTTCATGGTGTATATATACCACATTTTCTTTATCCAGTCCACCATTAATGGGCATTTAGGTTGGTTCCTTGTCTTTGCTATTGTAAATATGCTGCAGTGAACATACTTGTGCATGTGATTTTATGACAGAGCAATTTATATTCCTTTGGGTATATATTCAGTAATGGGATTGATCAAATGGTATTTCTGTTTTTATCTCTCTGAGAAATTACCACACTACTTTCCACAATGGTTGAACTAATTTACACTCCCAACAGTAAATAAGTGTTCACTTCTCTCCACAACCTTGAAACCATCCGTTTGTTTTTTTTAACTTTTTAATAATGCCATTCTGACTGATGTGAAATGGTATCCCATTGTTTTGATTTGCATTTCTCTAATGGTCAGTGATATTCAGTTTTTTTTAATAGGCTTGTTGTCCACACATATGTCTGTTGAAAAGTGTCTGTTCTGTAACATTTTAAACATTCCAGTTTTGCCAGAGCAAAGGGCCCTCACATTCAGTGAACAAAGCTATGAGCTGCTAGGTTTCTAGGTAAGAAATAGTTTAAACCCTATATTAGTATACAGTCAAGTATATACTAATAAAATAGTGAACATTTTATTTCTAATAATTAAGGCATAAATTATTCACCTCTTTGTGCTTCCTATCATCATTAATAACTACAATTTGGCTTGATAAGTATTTAGATGCTTCTCAAATTTAAATTTAAAAATTACTATAGCATTTATAGATTAATTTTTACACTTTGGTTTTATATATAGCAAAATTCACTCACGTATAATTATAATGGAATATACATGAAAAGAAATATTTTTCTGTGATTATTACTTATGTCAAGGTTGGCTTGCCATAAAGACTACTTTTACAAGTTTATATATACAGTGAATTCTCATTATTTGCAGTAACCATATTTTGTAAAGTCTCCATAAATGCTGAATTCATGAATACTTCTAGGGGAAATAAAGGGTTAGGTTCCTACCAGCCTCCAGTAGCAACATTTTCCTTGACAGATCAATACATATCATGTATTATGTGTGTTTCTGCTTAAAGACTCTTTATTTAATATATATTATTGATTCATTAACATTAAACTCAGGAAAATAGCACTAGAACTCATGCCTGAATGAAGCTTATCCAATACCATATTTTCTCCATAAGGCATATCACAGCCTTCTAGCCCTTAGGAACACTAGGCTTGGAAGCCAGTTTAGACAGCAAAATCACCAACAAAAAACACAAAAATGCAAAAACTATGCTACTAACCATCCTGTGAAAAGACTACTTGTTTACAGTATAAAAGCTGAAAAAAGAAGCAAAACCTCACCTTGTTTGACCCCAGCTAGGAACTTGCATATGAGGCAACTCAAATTTTTTGCTGCTCTCCACCTATCTATGAACAATAGTGAAAGCACTGAAAAAAAATGATTTTAGGATCATAAAAATTTTAGTGAGTAGGTGAATTCACAAATAAGGAATCTGTGAATAACAAGGATTGAATGTATTTAAGTTGGAGAATGAGTCCACATGAGAACAGAAATTAGATGTGACATTTCATATTTCAGCAATACGCATCTGGGTTTATAGGGAAATCTTGTAATTTTAGGAGAAAGAAAGCTGAACAGAGATTTTAGCAGTTAGCTTTTTTGGAATCCTGGATATAAAGTTTCTATATTTGACTTGATAAGTATAATGTCTTCATACAATTATAATGTCAAGACTTTTTATAAACCCACATCCTCATTCCTCAGGAATTTCTGCCATCGATCCTATAATTTTTTCCAGTTGTCTTACATTTAATTACATGTGTCCTATTGATAAACATGGAATACAACAGCAGTCCACAAACCTACTGAAGTCAGGTGCCAACTTTTTGGTTTACATCTAAATTTTATTTTCCTGAAGAAAGGGTCTATGGATTTCACAATATTTTCAAAGAAGCTCAAAACCAATGAAAATGCTTTAGAAAGGAGATGAAGAGTAAGAAGAAAAGGAAATGGAATTCAAAGGAATAGTGACATTTAAGGAGTAAGCAGAGGAAGGGGAACTAGTAAAGGAGACATGAGGAGGAAGCAAATCGAATGATGACCCTGAAGACAAGGGAGTAGGACAGTCTTAAAAGGCAAAAATTAAAAATTAACCAGGTGTGGTGGTGCATGCCTGTGGTCAGCTACTCGGGAGACTGAGGCAGGAGGATCCCTTGAGCCTAGCAGTGTGAGGCTGCAGTGAGCCAGGATTGTGTCACTGCACTCCAGCCTGGGTGACAGAGTGAAACTGTGTCTCAAAAAAAGAAAAAAAAAAAAAAAAAAAAAAAAAGGCAGAAGTCACCAATAGTGTATCAAGAGCAGCAAAAAGCTAAGAAATATAAGGAGTGAACGTGATCATGGAGGACTCAGATGAGAGCAGTACTAGTGGAGCAGTGAGAGTAGAAGCCAGTTTTCAAAACTGAAATAATGACTGGGAGAGACTGTGAAGGAAAGAGAGAGAAGATAGTTGAGAGAAGATGTGGTTGAGAGGTCATGTAAGTCTCCTGAGGATAAGGAGCCAGTGGATGAGGAAAGGTTGGTGACAGAGCTAGATAAAAATACACATCAAGCATCGACTCTGAGTCAGGGGCCCTGCAGCGTATTAAGTGGAACGGTTTTGAGCACACAAACAAGATGCTTACCCTTGTGGATTTTTTAGGCTGAGGACTGGTTTGTAAAGCCTCCTTTTTATTAGAATCATATACCTGAGCTTCGCTCCAGAGATTCTGATTTCATTAGCCAAAGGTGGGGTCTCAGTGTCAGCTTCGTATAAAAGCATCCCAGGTTATTCTAATATGCAGCCTGAATTGAAACCTACTGTTCTAAAGACAGATGGGTTGATGAATACACTGCAGAGCCAAGTAGCCAACCTGGAATTGGGCACCACCCTCATCCCTTTAAACAGGAATTAAAGATGTCAGCGTTAGCATAGAGTGGAGGGAAAGTTGGAGTTTAACAGAATCACCCCACATAGTGGCCTCTATTCCCTCTGTGAAGTTAAAAATAAAATCACCTAGGCTGAGGCAGAAGAATGGCGTGAACCCGGGAGGCGGAGCCTGTGGTGAGCCACGATCGTACCACTGCACTCCAGTCTGGGTGACAGAGCGAGACTCCAGCTCAAAAAATAAAATAAAATAAAATAAAATCATCTGCTGAGAGTGAGAAATAGAGGGAAACAGGCAAGGAATGAGAGTCTGGACTGATTACCGCTAAGAGTAGGAGATAAAAGTTGCCACAATTACACTCAGTTCAATTTGAGCATCCAGATGAAGTTAGAAATCTTGAATTTGTAGAGGCACTGATTTGTATATATGCTTGACTTTCTGTCATGTATGAGAGAAATGTGTACGTTTTAGCTTACCAACATAATTGTGGATTCATTCTTGTGTTTTAATCCTTGAGCTCATGGTAATGCTAATATGCAGAGACTCAATACCTAGCATAAAAATGTCTAGGACCCAGTGCCAGTCACAACCTACCTACTGTGTTCCCACTGTGGTATTTAGTTCTGAAGTGCACTGTCTTTACACATATTTAAGTCACTATGACAGAGATGGGACTTTTAGTTCATTGACTGAATTTGCTATCACTTTAATTCTCTGTGATAAGACATCCCTACTCTGTGCCAACATGCCTCTCAGCATGTAAAGAGCTGGGCAACTTTGGTGTATTGGGTATTACTGGAGAGATGAATATCATTTAAGAAAGAGTCTATTGTTTTCTTTCCTAAAATTGCCCTCAAGAGGTGCATGTAAGTTAACTTAATGTTCCTGAAAGTAATTCTGAGACAGACACAATGTATCAGAAATGGTCTCAATTGCCTTTATTTCAAGGACAAGAAAAAAATTCCTATGATGATTTAAAAGGAAGAATGGAAGGCAATAATTTGCCCAAATAAGATCTATAAATAAAATGTTCAAGATGCTGAAAATCAAGTTCCACACGTCTACTAAAAATTTACAGGTCTTTCCGCAAAGATCATGTAATATACTAGGTACGGGTATTAAAAGTTAGCCAACTATGCATGGACAAAGAAAATACATATTCGTGATGACCAGAACAATCACATTTCCTCAATGACACACCATTTTCTATTCTTCCTTTCACAAATGATGAGGTTGCATCTCAGAAGGGTAAGATTTTGTCTAAGGCACAGTTTACTCATCAACAAAATTGCACTGGGCACCTATTTGGTCTAGAGACACTGCCAGGGGAGAAGCAAATGAACAACATGAAGTTCTCTATATGCTCAGAGAGCAGTTATTGTGAGAGGCTACTTGACAGTCCAGTGTTCTAATACACCCCAAAACAACAACTAGTTGTTAGGGAGTTCGTCACAAGGACACTTCCCTTAGCTCCCATCAATAACCGCTTCAGAGATATGATCCACTGTAGATGCACACTACATACATGTTGAATAAAAGAAAGAGTCTGTAAAAAGAAAGAGTGTTGTAAATATACACTAAGTCCTTTTTAGGGGGCACAGAATAGGGAATTCTATGTCCGAGAAATATGGAAGAAAAGGCTCAACATGAGAAAGGAAATATGATTTTGCAGGCTAGTCAATCGACTAGCTTGGCTGGGGAGGAAAGACTTTTGTTGAGAAGTAACACAAGGTGCAACTGAAAACCCAGAGTGGGGCTAGACCTTTGTAAATACTTGAGTCTGAGACTAGAACCATTTTACTCTACGCCCTGGACAAAAAAAGAGAAGTACTAGGGTATTCCACAGGCATAAACCATGATGAGAGGGGTATTTCAGGAGGGCTGCTCTGGCTGTGTGGAGGATGAACTGGAGTCAGGGGAGAAAGAAAAGGAGACCAGTAAAGACGACACCACCGCAGTGTTGGTGAGCTATTCTGAGAGTCTGGAAAGGCTAACGAAAGTGATCATGGGAAGAGAAAAGAGGTATTTGAGAGAAATTCACAGGGGAAAAAAAATGACCTGGATTTGGTGCTGAAAAAAATATGAGGAGAAAGAGAAATAAAGGAAAAGGAGGATTTGGAGATGCAGAGCTGAGACAGTGAGAGAAGATGATGTCACTAACAGAAATCATGGGTTCAAGAGCTTCTACTGGAGGAATTTGGGATACATGGAATGTAGGTGCCTCTTAACTAGCAAATAGAAACACTCTGAGATGGGGCTGGAGATTAGGAACTAATACCAGAAGAAGGCAATGTTTAAGAGCTCTAGATACTATGTGGGAATTAGTGTATTTGAAAATGATAGCTGAAGTCACAGAAACAGGTAGCTTGGTTGGCCAGGCTAGCAAATATATAAAGAATATTCCTATTTCAGATTGAATTTAAGTAGTCTTTTAGACACGTTTTACTTTGTAAAAACAAAAATAAAAACAAACAAATTAAAAACACACACACACATACACAATCAAAGATGGGAAAAATAAAATCCAACTAACTAGCATTTATAACTACATCAATATTTACGAACTTTGGACTTGAAGTCTTTCTTTGAATGGAGTGTAAAGAACACCTAGAGTAGCAAATTATTATTTGGTGCCATTTAGCACAATAACGATCCTATTTTCAAAAAGTAGCAGGATAAATCTGTCCTTTTCATACCCTCTGCCACCTATTCTATTCTTTTAAAAAGAAATGACTTAAGTAATTTTTAAAAAGATTTCATCACTTATGGTCTTTAATATGCTAAAGACAGCAGAGTCTGAACATTTTAAGTCAGTAAAATATTGAGAAAGAAGTATGGTTTGCAAAATAAAGATGTAGCCTTTAGCGAAAACATATTTAATTATTCACTGCATTGGGGTTTAAAGAAGCTCCCGAAGGCCCGTTTTTTGGTTTCCTTCTGGGGGGAAAAGTCTTCTGAAAGCTCCTTATACTAGTAACATGTTCTGCATAATATTTCATTTACATTTGTCCTAATTCTATTGTTTTGCTCTTCTATACCACCTACAGTGACAAAAGTCCATTCTTTTAAATTCACACTTCTATTCTGTTTTATAGGTTATTTAATACTGCATAATAAGGCAATTAGGCCACAACCCAGTGCACTCTAAGTGGCATGGGAACGATCCAAAAAAGACAAAATAAACTTAATGCAACATAAAAATGACTAGGCAGCATATTAAAAAATCAGATTACTGATAAATACTTTAGTGCCATTAGAATCCAATGTAAAGTAGCCCAGCAAACTTAATATCCTCAGTGTCTTTCACACTGTGTGGTTTTACCAGACTATTCACAAATGCATTTGAAAATATTTTCTATAAGGTGGAACCTCAAGTTTAAATGTATGTCCTATTAGATGTTTGTGTTGCACAGCAACTAGAATTTAGTCAATTCTGCCTATGCACAAAGGCAGACAATGTTTGACCAAAACACAGGAATGACCTAATAAATTAGAAAGAAAAGACAAAGAAATGCTTTTGCTTTCATTTAAGCTTGCTTCTTACATTCATTCAGCTGGCTGAATAGAAGCTATGTGTTCTTAGTTCTCCTCATTATTCAAACATTCAGCATACTGTTTGAAAAGGGAGTCTCTTATGCTATAATGTCTTGATGTGACCAAAACTACTAAGTTTTGGAAACTGTATTAATAAGGATATGGTATATTATGCTATGGTAACACATTGACCCCCAAATCTGAGTGGATTAACAAAACAAAGTATATTTTTCTCAACTTACATGTCTGAAACAGGCCAAATTAAATCTCTACCCCACAAAGCCACATGGGTTTTTAGAGGCTCCACCATAACAGTGGTGTCACCATAATGTGACACGGCCATTTCCAAAAAATAAAAGTGGCTACTGAGTATGCTATGTCAAGAAAGGTGAAACATGAAGAACTTTCATACTCATTTCACTTCTATTTGATTGTCATGGGAGTCTAGGAAATCCAGGAAGAGGAAAGCAAGTGGTGACCACCAAGTACTGTGTTTAGATCAGAAGTTACTTCTAGGAGGCAGCATTGTGAGCTAAAAAGACCTCTAAACTTCGGAGCAAAAGATCTGATTTTGGACAAGTCACTTGGCTTTTCTGGGTCTGAATATGCAAAATGAGAAATTTATTTATTTATTTTTTATTGAGGCTGTTAAACATTCTACTCAGTAGCTGGAAAAGTGAATTTCCTGTAGAATGACAGGAATTACATAGAAACAAGCAATTTTATTTTCCTTAAATGTAGCATTAATTTTAATGTGTACATAAATAAACAGTGCAATTTTAAAACCTTGAAGGTGACATGCATATTTTAAGGTGCAGTTGGGATGGGGGAGGATGTTAGCATCTCCGATTTTTCTTACCATTTTTTTTTTCTTGTTCTTTATGCAAAAGCACTGAGTCAGGAAACTTCATTTAGAATGCTAAAGTTAAAGGTGAACTTCCTGAAGTCTGCACTTCTACATATCACAAACAAAATGGAAATGACTTTCTAGATCAGTTTGGTAGGCACTAGAGTAATATGGCTGAGCTTTTAAGCTCGAAGTAAATGAAATCAGGGATTCATTTTCTGAAAAACTAAAGGTGATAATGTTTGTAACTGTGTGCCCTATTTATGTTTCATAGTTGCTACCCATGTGATCCCTTCCACCAGTCTTTTTATTCAGTATAGTTTCTGAATAGATGCTGTTCAATGGAGTTATATGTAACTAGGGTGTGGTGAGGTACAGAAGGAAGCACTGGGAAAATCACTCTTCCTTGAAGTCTGTTCTTATGGCCTTTTCTCTGCCATTGAGGCAGACGTAGCTGGTGCAGAATGTCAGATGCTGTCATCATTCATAGGCCCACGGATGCGGTCCACCTTTGCTTCTTCCACAATACCTTTCTCAAGCTTTCCTGGCCTTGCAGCAGAACTTCTAGAACTAGATAGTCAGTTCAGTGGGTCCTTGACTCAAAGGTCAGGATGAGATGGGATGTGGCAGAGTGACAAGACACAAAGGGAAGATATGGTACCAATTGGCCTCAGAGCAGGATAAATTTGTATTTGCACTGATGAAAATTCAAATTCCCAAAGTAAATCTAAAAAAATGAAGACTTTCTTTGAGTGAAATGAGAAATTTAGATAAGATTGTGGGCATCCCATGAGGAACATCAGGACATTAGAATCTTGTCCTGTCACATAAGGACTTTAGACTTGTCCCATCACAGAGGACTTTAAATGGTGACTTTCAATGTGTTGTAAGAACTGAATTGCTATAATCAGCAAAAGAGACATAATATTAAAATAAAATTAGATATTTAATATTAGAGATCTAATAGTAAAACAGAATTAAATCCAAGAGAGCCAATAAAAATAAAAATAAAAATAAAACCTTTCAAACTTTCCTCCATCCTCTATTCACTGCTCTAGAGCACCTTTCACTAGCAAAATAACCTTGAATGGCAGGGCAAATGTGTAATGGATTTCCTTCACAGCCAAAACTGGAATTTCTTTGTTAAATAAGGATGATTCTAGAGTTTGGACCCAATTAGAGCTCTCTGAAAATAAATAGGAAAGGCAAATAATGTCTCTTTCTTATTTGATATACAACATCTGATATTTGTGCTTTAATATTAGGCATGAAGCACTATGGTATTTAACAAAACCAGGATTCTTCAATGTTTTGGGGTTAAAACTGAATATCATGAAATACCAAGAATTCACAGAAACAAGGTAATTTTATAGAACTCTCATGATTAAAAGGAACAAGGGTGCCACTAGACTTTTTCTTGGTTAGGTTTCTACCCCTAATTGCCATGCCTACTGCCATTATGTGGATATAGGTAAAGTCTTATGTTGAAAATGATTAAAATTAAAACTGGGCATGGTGGCTCATGCCTGTAATCCCAGAACTGTGGGAGGCTGAGGTGAGTGGGTCACCTGAGGTCAGGAGTTCGAGACCAGCCTGGCCAACATGGTGAAATCCTGTCTCTACTAAAAGAAATACAAAAATCAGCCAGGCCTGGTGGCAGGTGCCTATAATCCCAGCTACTCAGGAGGCTGAGGCAGGAGACTTGCTTGAATCCAGGAAGCAGAGGTTGCAGTGAGCCAAGATTGTGCCATTGCACTCCATCCAGCCTGGGCGACAGTGTGAGACTCTGGCAAAAAAAGAAGGAAGGAAGGAAGGAAGGAAGGAAGGAAGGAAGGAAGGAAGGAAGGAAGGAAAGAAAGGAGGGAGGGAGGGAGGGAGGGAAGGAAGGAAGGAAGAAAGGAAGGGGAAAAGAAAGAATGAGAGAGAGAGGAAGGAAGGAAGGAAGGAAAGAAGGAAGGAAGGAAGGAAAGAAGGAAGGAAGGAAGGAAGGAAGGAAATGGAAATTAATAGAAAGACTTCGAAAATGATCTTAATTTAGAGACTCATCAAATATTCGAGAATACCTCTTTCTCTAAGGCATAATTAGCCTTGTCATTGCTTGACTCTCATGACACAGAAGCTTGTGTCCAGTGAAATCCATTCTGTCATGCAAATGATTTCTGCCTCAATGTAAATTATATTAGGTTCATAGAGACCACAGCTACTAGAGGGAAATATAATTAATTACTTCAATTACTAAGCTGTACACTATGTCTGTACTGATGATGATTCCATAACTCCATTCCTAAATCCAAGTAAGAATCAGAGGTCACTACTAGGTTTGGCCTGAAACTTAATACCATGGTAACAAGACATTGCAGAAGTATACCAAAGAATGTGATAGTTTACCTGAATAAAGTGCTAAGACTCTGCCCCTCAATGCTGTCTAAGGAAGCTCACAGAGGATAGTACAACAACATTATATAGAAACCAGGACAAAGGGATCAAGATGGCTGACTTGACACAGGTAGTGTGCGCCTCCTCCATGGAGAGGAAACAGAATAGTTCATAGATATTCAAAGAGATTGTCTAGAAGAAAATACATGGATTTATCAAAGAAGAGACAGGCAGCACTTGTCTCTTCAGGTGCTTCAGTGAGTAAGGAGGATATTTGAAGCAGCTTGCCCAGTGGGAAACCCACTGAGAACCAGGAGAGGCTCCTGGACAAGGGAAAACAGTAAAAGAGAAATCCTGAGAGCTCCGAAATGGGCTTCAATGATCTCGGCTGTGAGAGAAACCCTCAGCCCACTAGATCCTTATGCCTGGCATACAGAGCTGCCTAAAGATTGCACAGAGATGTTGCTCCAGAAAGGGAACCCACACAGAATCCCACAGGCATCCAAGAACAGCCTCAGCTGGGCACCACTTTGACAGCCCAGCTACTAAGGGGTCTACAGACAGGGCTGCAGCTGCTGCACTCCTCCAAGGAGGCAGGAAGAGAACAGGTGCCCCCACACATCCCTCGGAGGGTCCTGGTCACCCTGCTTCAGGCTGCTGTTGAGACCGAGATATGAGGCAGATCACACTCCCCACAGCTTCTTGCCCATGCCGCCTGCCTGGGAGGGACCTGCCCTTTCTGGTAACAGACCCAAGGCAAAAGTTGAGAGTTTAATGCTGAATGGTGCCCTCATATCAGTCTGAGATTGGGCTGATAAGGCTGCAGCTGTCACATAGCCAAGGACTGACAAGGAAACCAGGTTATCCTATGCATATCTAGGACAAGAACCACAGCCATGCAACAGGCTGCCATGAGGCTAAGATGCAACCAGACCACACTCCCCACAGCTTCCTGGCCATGCTGCTTGCCTGAGAGAGACCCCGCCTTCTCTTGTGCCAGGCCTAACTTGCCATTTTGAGAGTTTAACACTGGGCTGCACTGTGCCCTCATAATGAGTTCAACTTGACATGGCCACAGCCATTGCTTGGTCAAGGACAAACAGGGAAGCCCATTCTCCTAAGCATACCTAGTACAATATATACCTCCCTGCTCTAAGCTGCTATAAAACCAACATTCATGTGGATTGCACTCTCCACAGTTTCTTGCCACAGCTTCTTCCTCTTGCTGTGCACCTGAGAGGGGCCTCACCCACTCTGATTACAAAACCCACAGCTGCCACCATTTTGAGAGTTTAACACTGGGCTATACCCCACTCTTGGACCACATTTGAGATGAGTCAGCTGCAGTCACTACCCTGGGTTACTGGAGGGACAGAGGAGACCAAGCCCTCCTAAGCACACTTAGAACAATACCTGCCACCTACTATGGGCAGCTGTGTGACTTGGGATTAGCCCATGAATTTACTGCAGCTTCTAACAACACCAACCCAGACTGCTTGGGTCCCAATGCATTGCTCCACCACTGCTACAGCCATGACCCACCCACACCACATCAGCTGTCTAGGAGCCTAAGAACCCACTCGCACACAGGGTCCACCGCTCCCACTACAAGCTCCTAAGCAAGTCACCTGCAGGGTCAAGAAGTAACCCTCTAGGACCTGCTAACATGGGAGGCAGTATAAGCTTCTCTGAGCCTAAAAACAGGCATACTCACACCACTACTGCCACCACTGGGGCCCAAAGACTTGCTTGCTTGGCATCCAAGTCCCCAGCGAAATTTCACCACAACCTGAACTAATAACCATTTTCTAAACTACCAAGGAAATCACAGAGACCACTGACCACTGCCAAAGAAGTCACACAAAGATTACACTACTGCAACTATCCAAAATCAAAGCCAAAGTGTCTTACTCAACAACAGATGTATACATCCTCAAGAAAAAACTATCCTCTACTAAAGCTATTTGAAAAAAATGGAACAAGTGACAGCTATACCAGATGCACAAATATCAACAGAAGGACGCAGAAACATGAAAAAGCAAGGAAATATGACACCATGAAAGAACCACAACAATTGTCCAGCAACGGATTCCAGTCAAAAAGTATTCCTCAAAATGCCAGGTAAAAAAATCATAATATTGATTTTAAAGAAGCTCAGTGAGATGCAAGAGAAATCAGAAAAACAATACAAATAAATTAGGAAAATTAATCCAGGATGTGAATGAGAAACTTACTAAGGAGACAGATATCTTACAGAAAAGAAAAGAAAAAAAAAAAAAAAAACAAGCAGAGATTCTGAAAGTAAAAAATTCATTGAAGGAAATACAAAATACATTCGACAGCTTCAACAATATACTAGACCAAGTGGAAGAAACAATCTCAGAACTCGAAGGCAGGTCTTTTGACATAATCCAGCCAGATAAAAATAAGAAAAAGGATTTTAAAAAATGAACAAATCCTTTCAGACATCTGGGACTACATAAAGTGACCAAACTTACATTCCAAGGAGAAAGAAAGAGATCAAAGAGTTTAGAATACATATCTAAGAAAATAATCAATGAAAACTTCCCATCTATCAAGAGAGTTAGACATCAAGATAGAGGAGGTACAGCAATTTTCAGACAAACACATTGTAAAAAAGTCCTCACCACAGCATATAGGGTTCAAAATATCTAAAGTCAAAGTGAAAGAAAGAATTTCAAAATTAGAAAGAGAAAAGCATCTAGTCACCTATACAGAAAACCCTGTTAGTTAGACTAACAGGAAACCTTCAGCAGAAATTTTACAGGCTCAAAGAGAATGAGACGGCACTTTCAAAGTCCTAAAAGAAAAAATATTATCTGCCAAGAATTTTGTATACTGCAAGAATAAACTTCATAATAATGGACAAATAAAGTCCTTTCCATACAAGAAAATGCTGAGGGCTTTCGTCACCAGAAAACTGGTTCTACAGGAAATGTCCAAAGGAGTCTTAAACATGGAAATGAAAGGTCAGTATTTACCATAATAAAAGTCACATGAAAACATAAAACCCACAATTCATTTAAAACAGTCACACGACGAGGATGAGAAAGAAATCAAATGGGAACATGACAAAATTTTCATAAAATCACAAAAACAAAAAGACAGTGAAAAAGATGGAAACAATTTATGAAACAACTTGAAAACCATCAACAATATAACAGGAACAAAGCCTCATATATTAATATTAACCTTGAAGGTAAATGGATTAAATGCTTCATTTCAAAGATACAGATTGACAGAATGGATAAAAACATGAATCAATTATATGCTGCTTCAAGAAACTCACCTTATCCACAAAGACACATATAGATGGAAAGTACACGGATAGAAAAAGACATTCCACTCAAATGGAACACCAAAGTGATCAAGAGTAGCTTTAGTTATATCAGATAAATCAGACTTTAAATAAAAAATAGTAAAAATGACAAAGGTCGTTATGCAACAATAAAGGATGGACTCAGCAAGTGAATATAACAATCCTATGTATATGCACCCAACATCAAAGCATCCAAATTCATGAAACACATATTACTAGACCTAAACAAACAGATAGCAATACAATAATAATAGGGGACTTTAACACCCCACTCATAGCACTAGACAGATCATCAAGACAAAAAAATTAACAAAGAAACACTGAACTTACATTGGATTTTAGACCAAATGGACTTAACAGACATTTACAGAACATTCTATGCAATAATTACAGAATATGCACTGTTTTCATAAGCACATGGAACATTTTTCAAGACAGACCACATGTTAGACTACAAAACAAGTCTTAACACATTTTAATAAATCAAAATCATATCAAGTATCTTCTCAGACCACAGTGGAAAAAAGCTAGAAATAAATACCAAGAGGAACCCCCAAAACTATACAAATACATAGAAATTAAACAGCATGTGTTTAAAAACTAAAAACAAAAAAAGAAATTAAAAAAAACACTAAAACTAAAAATAGCACTACTATTCGATTCAGGATTCCAACTACTGGGTACTCAGAGGGAAAGAAATCATGTATTTAAATGATATCTGTGCATATATGCGTATCACAGCACTATTCACAATAGCAAAGATACAGGATTAACCTAAATGTGTATCAAACGACTGAATAAAGAAAATGTGATATATATATATATACACACACACACACATATATATATATATGTTGGTGCAAAAGTAATTGTAGTATTTGCCATTATTTTTACTTGCCATTATTTTAAATATATTTTAATGTATTATTTAAATATATTAAATTTAAATATCTATATAGGAATATACAAATATATAATGTATACTATTCAGCCATAAATATTATATAGGAATCAGAACAGATTAAAGTGTTATCTAAGATATTTATCAGACCCAACATAAATCTGAATGAAACCATCTGTGTTAATGGACTAACAAATGGCAGATATACATCCTACACAGAATAAACTATTTTAAAAAATTCATAGTATTTTAGAATCTTAAAAAAGTGGGGGGAGGAGCAGGACTTTGAGAACGAAGGAATAAGGAGCTCGGCACAACCTCTCCCCAACAAAACAACAATTTAATTCACAAGAAAATTATTTTAAAAGATCATTAATCATTCATATTCCCTGGAAATTGTCCTAAACGCATACAATAAATGTAACAACATTCATTCAAGAAAACATATTAAATATCAGTAAGAAAAGTGAGAATCTGTGGCATTTGAGCCATGACCTGGCCCATTACATCCACTTCCCAGTTCCTGGGAAGCTCTTCCTGAAACATGTTTAGTCAAGAAGAAAGGAGCTCCTTTTTCCTCCAGCAGTCCATTTGAAACTATGATTTCATCCTAGGAGGAGCCAGCTGCTGGCATTTCTCATGCCCGCCCCTATTCTGCCTCCCAGCCCCATGTTGCGGCCACTTTTATTCCAGGCAGGTGAGACCAAAAAGACTGCCTTTGTAGCCACCCACCCAGTTGCCATTTGTAAGGAGAAAGTTCTACCCCAGAAGCTGCAAGCTGAGAATACTGGGGCCCTGATTACCCCGTCCCCTAACTCATTGGATACAATTTCCACAAAGAGAGGCACAAGGTGAGAGAAGCAAAACTGACAGAAATGAAGGGAGAACTGGGCAATTCAACAATGATCGTTGGAGACTTCAATACTCCACTTGCAAAAATGGGAAGAACAACTTGACAGAAAACTAACAAAGGGAGAGAAGAGTTGAAGAATTCTACAAACCAACCAGAACCAACAAATATGTCTAGAACACCCCATTAAACAACAGTATACACATTCTTCTCAAGCACACAAGAAACATTCTCAGGATAGACAATATGCTAAGCCATAAAACAAGCCTCAATAATTTAAAATAATTAAAATAATAGAAAGTATGCTATCAAACCACATCGGAATTAAATTAGATATCAATGACTGGAGGAAATTTTGGAATACACAAATACCTGAAAATAAGCAAACTTACCCAATTCGTCAAAGAAGGACTCACAGGGGGCATTAGATATTTCAGAATGAATGAAAATGAAAACACAATGTAACAAACTATGGGGTACAGCTAAGTCTGTGCTCAAAGTGAAATTTATAACTGTAAATGCTTCTCTTAGAAATTGAGAAAGATCTCATCAATTACCTCACCTTTTATCTTAAGAAACTAGAAAAATAAGAACAAAATAAACACAAACCAAGCAGAAAGAAGGAAATAATACAGGATAGAACAGAAATAAATAAAATAGCAAATAAAAATGCAATAGTGAACACCAATAAAACCAAAAGTTAGTACTTTTAAAACATCAACAAACTGGGCAAATCTTTTGATGAAGTGATAAAGAAAAAAACAGAGTAGATGTAAGTTGCTAAAATCAGAATATTGCTACCAACCTTACAGAAACAGGAAGGATTATAAGGAAATATTATGAATAATTATATACCAACAAATTAGATGACTTAGATGAAATGGACAAATTCCTAGAAAGAAACAAATTACCCAATCTGACTCAAGAAAAAAGAGAAAATTTCAACAGGCCAAAAATGGATAAAATGAATTAGTAAATTTCAAACTTCCCACAAAGAAAACTTCAGGCCCATTTGGCCTGTTGGTGAATTTCACTAAACATTCAAAAAAGAATTAATACCAATCCTTCACAAACGCTTCCAAAAAACAGAAGATAGGAACACTTCCCAAATTGTTCTATGATGTTGGTATTATCCTGATATAAAAGACAACATAAGAAATAAAAAGTATAGAACAATATCCCTTATGAACACAGATGTTAAAATTTGAAACAAAATACTAACAAAGTGAATCCAGAAATATACATTTAAAAAAAACAGTATACACCATGGCCAAGTGGGAATTATCTCAGGAATGCAACAGTGGTTTAACATCTGGAAGTCAATTACTGTAATATATTATGTTAATAGAATAAACGGCAAAAATCATCATCACAATAAAGGCTTATATTTATATTCAACTGATTTTTCACAATGGTGCCAAGACAATTGAATGGGGAAAAAATAGTCTTTTCAACAAATGGTACTGAGAGAACTCCATACCCACATGCAGAAAAATTAAATTAAGGCCCTTTCTCACACCATACCAAAAAACTAATTCAAAATTGACCATAGACCTAAATGTAAGAGACAAAAGGCATTTCATAAAATCCAATACTCACTCATGATTAAAAACTCTCAACAAACTAGGAACAGAAAGAAACTTAATCTGATATAAGGCATCTACAAAAAACCTACAGCTAATATATTTAATGGTGAAAAATTTAATGAATGGTTGCTTGTCTTCTAAAATTAGGAACAAGACAAGGATGTCTCCTCTCACTGTGACCATTCAACCTTTTACTGGAGGTTCCAGACATAGTAATTAGGCAATAAAAAGATATAAAAGGCATCCAGATTGAAAAGGAAAAAGTAAAACTATCTCTCTTCATAGGTGACATAATTTTGTACACTGGCCATCAGAGAAATGCAAATCAAAACCACAATGAGATACCATCTCACACCAGTTAGAATGGC
>NW_012110830.1:178197-184141 GCF_000951045.1 Mandrillus leucophaeus | reverse complement strand
GATGGGTGCAGCACACTAACATGGCACAAGTATACATATGTAACAAACCTGCACGTTATGCACATGTACCCTACAACTTAAAGTATAATAATAATAAATAAATTTTGAAAAAAAAGAAAATCCTAAGTAATATAAACAAAAGACTATTAGAATGAAGTAAAAAGTTCAGCAAAGTTCAAGGATGAAAGATAAATATATAAAAATCTATTGAATTTCTATACACTAGCAATGGAAAATCTGAAAATTAAGAAAATTTCATTTATAATAATATCAAAAAGGGTAAAATTTTTTGGTTTATTCATCTTACAAAGAATGTTCAAGACATAACCTTAAAACTACAAAATATTGTTAAAAGAAATTAGAGAAGATCCAAATAAATTGAAAGACATTTCATGTCCATGGTTCAGAAAATAAAATGTTGTTAAGTTGGCAATACTCCTCAAATTGATTTAAAAAGTCATTCAATCCCTATTAAAAATCTAGCTGGCTTTTATTTCTTTCTTTATTTTGGCAGAAATCACACTCATCTTAAAATTCATACGTAAATGCAACTGTGAAGAGCCAAAACAATCTTCAAAAACAAGAACAAAATTGGAAGACTCACACTTTTTGATTTCAAAACTTATTACTCAACTACAGTAATTAATACAGTGTGGCACTGGCACAAGGATAGACTTATAGATCAATGAAACAGAATTAAGAGTCCACAATTAAACCTTTACACTATAATCCATTAATTTTGCACAATGGTGCCAAGACAATTGAACGGGGAAACAATAGTCTTCTCAACAGATGGCACTGGGAGAATCAGAGAGCCACATGTAAAAAAAATTAAATCAAGGCCCTTTCTCCCTTTTTCATGCCATACCCCCAAATTAATTCAAAATTGATCATAGACCTTAAATGTAAGAGCTAAAATTATAAAACTCCTAGAAGACACACGGGAGTAAATCTAGAATACAACTGTTTAGGCAATGATTTCTTAGATGTGACACTAAAAGTACAAGTGACAAGAATAAAAAATAAACATCAAAATTAAAAATGTTTGTGCTGCAAATAATAACATGAAGAAAGTGAAAGACAATCCACTGAATAGGAGAAAACATTTTCAAAGAATATATATGCAAAAGGACTTACATTCAGAATACATAATGAACCCTTACCACTCAATAATAAAGACAAGCAATCCAATTTAAAAATAGGCAAAGAATCTGAATAGACATTTCTCCAAAAAAGATACACAAATATGCATTAAGCACACAAAATGATGTTCATCATTAGCCAGCAGAGAAATGCAAATCAAAATTACAATGAGATACCACTTCACTCCACTAGGATGGCTATAATAAAAAAGATAGACAACATTAAGGGTAGGCAAAATATGGAGATATTGGAATCTTTATACATTGCTAGTGGGAATGTAAAATGATGCATTCATTTTGGGCAATAGTTTAGCATTTCTTCAAATGATTAAACAGAGAGTTACTATAAAACTCAGCCATTCCACCACTAGATATCAAGCCAAGAGAAATGCAAACATATGTCTACACAAAAACTCATGCATGAATCCTCATAGTATTATTGTACTATGAATAATATTGTATGTACTATTATTCATACAAACTAAAAAGTAGAAAAAACAAGTGACTGTCAACAGATGAAGTGATGAATAGGATGAAGGGGAGATATGAGGAGTGACGGCTAATGGATTCAGGTTTATTTCGGTCAAGATGAAAATGCTCTAAAATTATATTGTGGTGATGGTTACACAATCCTGTGGATATAATTAAAAACACTGAATTTTCACATTAAATGGGTAAATTGTACAGTATGTGAATTATATCTCAATAGAGCTGTTTAAAATTTTTAAAAGAAAGTAAAAGCACACACTTACATGCTGCACTCACTCCTAAAGACAAGATCTCTTCTCTTATTTCTAAGTTTCTAGAGCTTAAATCCTAGGATAGGGGCAGATCTGAAACAGAAAGGTCTGATTCTAGAGAGGGAATTAGGTTTTCAACATTTAGGAACTGATGTGTACAAACTTTAATGGAATAAGCTCATTTTCCTTCACTGTAGACAAAAACAAACAAAAATCGACGACACAAATTTCCGAAGAAATTTCCTTGGTTACAGCTTTGGTTTAGAAGAATCTCAACCTGCATTATATAACTCCTTTTAATCATCCAGAGTGATGCTATTAAGAGAATAATCTGAATAGCATTAAGTAAAGGATTGCCTTGTTATGTTGGAACACAATTATCTGTCTGAAGGCTTGAGTTCTCACTCTGAGGAGAGGGGTGCGTTGAGGACTTTGGAGCAAGAGGAAGCAGTAACGATTGAGCACAGGCAATGAGTGTTTCAGCCTCAGTACTCAGAATATGTTCTTTATAACCTGTTTCTATTTGCCCAGAGACAATTCATGTTAGAGCACAACATAAAGCATGACTGGAGAAAAACGAGTCCAGTTCCCCATCCAGGAAATCAAAAGGCCAGATGCAGAGCTGAGTTGAAGCACGGAATCTCAGAAAACTCAGTCATGCAGGGGAGACATCTGAAGAGCTGGATGAAGGGGGAAGGATCCAAAACAGGGTTACTAGATAAAAGACAAGATATGCAGCTAAATTTGAATTTCAGACAAACAACAAATATATTTTTTCTTAGTATAAGAATGTCCCAAATATTTCAGGGATGTATTTTTATTTGCTAAATTTGTAGCTTTTTTGTGTTTATATTTGCTAAATATGGCAACTCTAATCCAATGGGCACAGTTAGTTAATAAAACACCTGGATAATCAGCTGGCAATAGAGATGTAAAGAGAGAATCTCTAAGAAATGGGGATTGAGACAGAAGACATGAAGAGGAAGGCTGGGGGCAAAGAGTAGAACAGCCCACAGCAGAAGCTTAGAGGATTTTGTAGCTCAGTTTTGTAGCTTCAGATAAAACAACCACTAAAAATACATATCTACTATGGGAAGAATATAGGATTTGAGTTCTTTACGTTTCATGGCTTATGATATAAGCAATCAAGGACCTCCCTGAGCCATACTAAGATTATTTCCAGGTTGACATATGACCATGCACAGTAGCTACAAGAACCTTCTCCTTTTAGGGACTCCCGAAGATTATACTTTTTGGTGAATCTCTCAAAAGCATAAGGTCCTACATTCATATTCTTGATGACCCTGAGGCATCTCTAATCCAGCTACCCCATGAAATCTTCCTCAGAGAGACAGAAGAGAAGTAGTACTTCCATTGCTAGCTGAAGCTCTCAAAAAATAACAAGGAAAAGGAAAGGAAAAGCTAATGTGGTCCATACATACATAGGGAGTGAATAGTCCCTAAGTACTTGGAAATAAGGTTCGATGTCCTTAGAGTTACACTAGCAAACTCTAAGTCACTGTGATTTATCATTTGGGGAAGTAAAGCAAGAGACAGCTCATCATGTGTCACTGAAGCATAAGAGAGCAGCCAAAACATTAAAAGTCATGTGATGTGGGTAAGACCTCAAGGAGGTAGACATGGAATGTATCATTTAGTAAAGTAAATATAATAGAATTTGTCAAGAATGGAAGCCTCAATAAATCAATTCAAAAAGAAAAGCTGGCAATGTCCATTAGAACAATGTCCTAAAAATGCACATCTTGGCTAAGTAGACAGAGCATTATGATTTGTTTGGCTAATAAACTTTTCTCCACAAGCCTCTATGCTGGTCAGTCAATAGCCTATATTCGGGATTGTACTCATTAGTCTCTGTTAACTTAGTTAAATGTGAGTCTATTCCCAAAAAGGAGACCCAATCTTATCACATTAATAAACCAATTGGGTTTCTCAGCCTGGACTTCCTAAGGCCAGTTTCTGGGTCATGGTGAATGGCTCAAAGGAAGCCCCTGGTGACCCATCCAGATAGCTTTTCCAGGGCAATACATTGTCTGCCTTTTTCAAATGGAAATGCAGGGTTCCAAGGCCAAAATTACCCCCACTAAATTCACATAATACGGTCTTTCTATCACAATGCCTAATCCCTCTCCATTCTTAGTTAGCAGCATGTCCAGTGTGGATTACCTTGTAGCTTGGGATCTGGAACTAACATTCCAGTGTTATGGCTGCTGTACTGGCCTAAACACAGATCATCCATAGCCCCATCTCTGTTTCATTTGTAAATGTTCATGACTTAAATTACAATTTTTTTATTACTTAAATGAACCACTTCTTCCCACATACCTTATGTTACATACAAGCTTCCTTCTGGTTGCAAGGAGATCTCTTACTTGTGAATGGCTCTTGTCAAAAACTACAGAGTTACAACAGGAGGGCATCAGAGAAGAGTTACATAAATACTTTTGATTTTTAGGTGCTTAGGTTCTCCAGTTATTGCAGGCAGACACTGAAGCATAAATAAGATATGGGAATGCTCTGGGTGAAAGAATAAATGCCTCTGAGACAGCAGATTGCTGCAGGCAGAGAGGTAAAACATCTGTTAACAGTAGTTTCTAAATACTTCTCACTTTTGATCTTCAAAGGCTTATGAAAACTTTATACCTTATACACACCAGTGAAAAATGGTTTACATTTACAAGTAACTCATACAATTTATAGTGTGGCCGGTATTCTAAGTACTTTACATCTATGTTTTGACATATTCGTACTCAAAGAATCAAAGAATCAAGGATCATCATCATGGATGTATTTGAGCATTTCTGCTCCATTCTGTAATCTCATAAGGACTGTGTTCTCAGCTTTGTAATCTCATCCTAAAAACAGTCTAGTAGTCCACTTTGAGAGTCAATAACTTTAGGTTCCAAGAGTGTCGAAGGGGCTATAAAGAATTACAGCTTCTTCACCTATAACCGTTCCCCAATCAATATCTAATAAAAATCACTACAAGCATGTAGAAGTACCATAACTATTCCACTCTTTGTCTTTGGTACATATGTTTTTCTCTTACTTTATTTCAATTATTATTAAACATTTCAAACTATAAGTGAACTAAAATAGTGATATATTTTTAAATTCATACACACATAATCCAGAATTCACAAACATTAAAATTTGATATTTAGTCTCCCTTAGGAAACAATATACTAAAGATACAATAGATACCATATATTATAGACACAGAATACAGTGGATTCTATGTAGATACCATATATTGTTTAAAATGTTCTTTCATATTCCTACCCTTTTAAAAATGTACACATTCATAAACAATATACTAAATAGTTTTTGTGCTTATAAATGTAAATAAATGACATTACACCCTGTATATGTCTCTACAACTTGCTTTCTTTAACCCATCATTATTTTAAGGGCTATATCTATGTTGACTCATGTAGATTATTTACTAATTTTAAACATGTATAATATTCCATTATATGTAGATCCCATTAGTTATCTACTCATTAATTTGATTCCTGTTGGTAAATTAAGTTGCTTTCTATTTCTGGTTATTATAAGCACAAGAACAGGGAAGATACGCAAGAATTTCTCGAATGTATCTACCTAGAAGCGGAATGGCTGGATAACAAGGTATGCATATCTTCAGCTTGTTTTGTGAGGATTAACTGACTTGATATGTCAAAGTGATTAGCAATGCTTGGCAGGGAACAGGAGCCTAATAAACATTTAAGGTGTGGTAGCTACAAATATTTTATATTTTGATGAAGTCAAATTATCTATTTTTTTATTTTTTCATCTTGTTTTAAAGAATTCCTTTCCTACTGTGATGTTATAAAGATATTCTCCTACATTTTATTTTTCTTAAGTTTTTGAACTTTTGCTTTTCACTTTGAGATCTATAACTCATCGGGAATTTATTGTGGTGTGTGCTATGAGGTAAAACACTGACTTTTTAATACGGATAAGCAATTGTTCCAACACTACTTTATCCCCTACTGACTGGCAATGCTATTTTTATCACATTCCAAGATCCCATGTATGTGT
>NW_012110830.1:175785-178147 GCF_000951045.1 Mandrillus leucophaeus | reverse complement strand
TTCCCCAATCAATATCTAATAAAAATCACTACAAGCATGTAGAAGTACCATAACTATTCCACTCTTTGTCTTTGGTACATATGTTTTTCTCTTACTTTATTTCAATTATTATTAAACATTTCAAACTATAAGTGAACTAAAATAGTGATATATTTTTAAATTCATACACACATAATCCAGAATTCACAAACATTAAAATTTGATATTTAGTCTCCCTTAGGAAACAATATACTAAAGATACAATAGATACCATATATTATAGACACAGAATACAGTGGATTCTATGTAGATACCATATATTGTTTAAAATGTTCTTTCATATTCCTACCCTTTTAAAAATGTACACATTCATAAACAATATACTAAATAGTTTTTGTGCTTATAAATGTAAATAAATGACATTACACCCTGTATATGTCTCTACAACTTGCTTTCTTTAACCCATCATTATTTTAAGGGCTATATCTATGTTGACTCATGTAGATTATTTACTAATTTTAAACATGTATAATATTCCATTATATGTAGATCCCATTAGTTATCTACTCATTAATTTGATTCCTGTTGGTAAATTAAGTTGCTTTCTATTTCTGGTTATTATAAGCACAAGAACAGGGAAGATACGCAAGAATTTCTCGAATGTATCTACCTAGAAGCGGAATGGCTGGATAACAAGGTATGCATATCTTCAGCTTGTTTTGTGAGGATTAACTGACTTGATATGTCAAAGTGATTAGCAATGCTTGGCAGGGAACAGGAGCCTAATAAACATTTAAGGTGTGGTAGCTACAAATATTTTATATTTTGATGAAGTCAAATTATCTATTTTTTTATTTTTTCATCTTGTTTTAAAGAATTCCTTTCCTACTGTGATGTTATAAAGATATTCTCCTACATTTTATTTTTCTTAAGTTTTTGAACTTTTGCTTTTCACTTTGAGATCTATAACTCATCGGGAATTTATTGTGGTGTGTGCTATGAGGTAAAACACTGACTTTTTAATACGGATAAGCAATTGTTCCAACACTACTTTATCCCCTACTGACTGGCAATGCTATTTTTATCACATTCCAAGATCCCATGTATGTGTGGTATCTTTCTGGATTCTCTGTTCTATACTACTATAGATGTTTAAGTTCTTAATTTCACTGTGGCTTCATTTCATTTATAAATTGGAGATAAGTCATACCTATTTCATAGGATGCTGTGAGAATTAAACACACTAACATACACGAAGTGCTTGGAATAGTGCCTGATACATAGTAAGTAAAACATACAGGTTAGTTTTCCTGATGGTTAATTTTTTGTATTTTATGTGTTAATTTGATTGGACAACAGGGTGCCCAGGCATTTGGTCAAACATTATTCTGGGTATGTCTGTGAAGCTGTTTTTGGACAAGATTAACATTTAATTGGTAAGCAGATTGCCCTCCCTAATGTGGATGGCCTCAATCCAATCAATTAAAAATCTAAATAGAACAGGCTTACTAAGAAGGAACTCCTTCTGCCTGTTCTAACTGGGACATCAATCCCCTCCTGTGCTCAAACTAGAACTTACTCCATCAGCTCTCCTGTTTCTCAGGCCTTCCTACACACAAACTGGTTTTATACCATTGACTCTTCTGGGTCTCTGCCTCGCAGCCTGCAGATCCTGGGACTTCTCAGCTTCCACAATCACGTAAGCTAATTTCTTATAATAAATATTTACACACACACACACACACACACACACACACACACACATTATTGGTTCTATTTCTCTGAAGAACCTAGTACAGCCGTTATTAGTGTATGTTTATCCAATTGCCAACACTACACTGTTCCAAAGATTCAAGTTTGTATTACTTCTGATTTCGAATACAGCAAGTTTTTCCCTCAAAATTTTCCTCAATTCCTTGAACCTTCATTCTTTCATATAATGTTTGGAATCAACTTTTCAAACTTCTCAAAAACTCCCAAGGGATCTGAATCAGAAATGCACTGAGTTCATAGATGTGAGGAAAACAGGTTTTACAGTACTGATTTCTCCTACAGCAACAGGTTGTATCCCCCACCATCTGCTTTTTCACTCTTCTTTATATTATTTTTATATAATAATTTTCAACATGATGAACTTGTGCAATTTCTATAAATTTTTTCCCCAATTTATAGTTTTGGCACTATTTTGAAAAAGATTTTATCTTACCATTTCATTTTTAATTAGTTATTGCATAAGAATTCTGCCAAGTTTTATATATGAATCTTGCATTCAAAAAGCTTGCTGAATTTTTTTATTAGTCTTAACAATTTATTTGTATGAACTCTGAATGTTCTGTACACTTTGTTTAGACTCCTGATGAAAGAAGGTTTGCCTCTTTTTTTT
>NW_012110830.1:154662-175015 GCF_000951045.1 Mandrillus leucophaeus | reverse complement strand
AAACCCAGCACTTTGGGAGGTCGAGGCAGGTGGATCACGAGGTCAGGAGATCGAGACCATCCTGGCTAACACGGTGAAACCCCGTCTCTACAAAACATATAGAAAATTAGCCGGGCGTGGCGTCGGGCGTCTGTAGTCCGAGCTACTCGGGAGGCTGAGGCAGGAGAATGGCATGAACCCGGGAGGCGGAGCTTGCAGTGAGTCGAGATCGCGCCACTGCACTGCAGCCTGAGCAACAGAGCAAGACTCTATCTCAAAACAAAACAAAACAAAAAAGCCAGAGATACCATCCATTTACATATTAATAGTCCTTGAAAAGATATTTATATTCCAAATGGTTAGGCCAAGAATCTAGGATACTTTCCATCAAATGAGTAAAACTATTTTTCTCTCCTTTCAGGAAGGAAAAGGGATGATTATCTCTCTCCCACGTATAAAAGGGGAACATCTATTGTTTTTCACCTCTTGCCTATAGTGTGTCAGTTTACTCATGTAAGGCATTTTTCCATCTAGTTTTAACTGTGTCATCCCAGGGGTAAGGCCTGCAGGAAAAGTAGGGTGGGGCTGGTGCAATGCATTTATTAAATATAAGGTAACAAATAATAAATCTGTCTCTCACCCAGAATCAGTCATTTAGGATAAAATGAATAACTGTGAATATTAAAAACTGACCAAATTAATAGATTTTTCTAATGTTATATCACTCTTACATTTCTGAAATAAACCTTAATTAATGATAATACGTTTAACTGGAACCATTTCTGGGGTGGATGTACCAACATTATATTTGAGACTTCTTTACAATGTTCATAGGGAGATTCTCTTGTGATTTTTATCTCTGTATTCCATCAAATTTGGTGTTAAGGTCATACTAGTCTTATAAAAATGGTTGAGTAGCTTTATCTTCTTTCTCTCTAGCAGTTTATACAAAATATGTATCCTCTCTTCTTTGGAGGGTATTTAACATCTTCTCTAACACCATCTCAGCCTGACGTCATGATCAAGGAGCTAAAATGGTAACTGATTACTAATCTTTAAAAGTTACTGTTTATTTCTTCTTAAGTCAATTTTTATCATGTATAATTTCCAAATAAATGGTCCATTTCACTTAAGACCGATATGATGATCCTTGTAAACTCCTAACTTCAGCACAAAGGCACCTTCCTCACTTTGAATTAATTTTTGTATTTGGGCTGATTTCATTATTTTGTTTTTGCACTCAGCCTTATTTATTTATTATTTCTGTTTTACTCATTCAGTTTTATTCAGCCTCTGACATGTTTGGAATATCAATGATTTCTTTAATACCTTACTTTTCCAAATTGACCGGAAAATAGTACCTCATTTTTCTATCAGTTACTCTGAGTTTTGGAACCTTTTCTCAGCTTTTTATTACAATTTCTGATGAGTTAATATAAGAAAATAACTAAGTACTTTCAAATATGATTCAACAATTTTACATCTAGATTTACTGGGATTGCCATACTATACCCAAATTAACAGGACTATCCAATGACACCAAATTCTGAGCAAAAAAATGTCTATAAATATGTACTTATTTAATATACTGGTCACAGAAATAAACAGTAATTTTTCACTAAGAAATAACATTTAAGATTGCACACATTTCACAATTCCTCAAAGGAAAGAGGAAAGAAACTTATATTTGCCTGAGGCTCCACCTCAGTGGGCAGACTGGTTGGAGTTTCTCCAGGGACCCCCTCCCATCTGGCTGTCTCATTACGGTCTTATATTTCAAGATTTTCATGTGGTCTATAATGACATTGACATGTAAGGATGAATATAATCTTAGATATGATAATTATGCTTAAATCATTTTTGTAAGAGGAAATACAGGAAAGGTAAAATAATTTACAGTAAAACATATACATCTAGATAATGGCAGAGTAGGCCTTGAACTGAGTTCTACTTACTCCTAGTAGAACTTCTTCTCTGTCCTTTTTACCTTTTTTAACTTCAGAATCACCTAGAGGACATTACAAGTTTCTCATAAGGGTTAAGAGCTCTACGATTTATCAACAACCAAGAATCTTTCTAAAACCTGAAATAAAGACTTACATTGCAGCACTTCATTTAAACACCAAAAACAGCCTTGCTAGAATTCTGTAGATTCATGGCACCTTATAATTAAAATTATTTGTTGTAAACAAGAGAGCTAAAATAATTATGCTTTAAATGATACACAGACATGTTACAAAAACAGAATAAACCTATACTTAGTGATACTGTACCTATTATAAAACTAAGTCCAAAAGGAGTTGTATTAGGGATAATCTGAAACCTCAGAAATATTGTTTACATGGTAGAGGGAAAGGGGACAATTAACTAACATTCCTTGAGTGCCTACATTCTGGCAGGAGGGTGGTAAGCATTTTGCATCATTTATCTCATGTAATCCTAAAATAAAAAAGAATCACCATAACCTCACTAGTTTGTCATTCTGATTCAACCTTTAAAACATTAGCATATATTTTTTAATATAATCAAGCATTCTTAACATTAAAGCCAAAGGCAAATTTGATGAAAATGTCATAGTAAAAGGCAATCCTATAATTATAAAGTATAACTCATAATGGGCATGACAAACTTTTCTGAATAATTATGAAAAGATAGCATAATGCTTGTTAATTACTGCAGAATTTGCAATCTAAACATCTTTTAGTTCCATTTTTCTTTCTACATATCTTTTTATGATATTTTGATTTAAGTCACTTTATTTCCCCAACACCGCCAGGAATTTATCAACATTTCTGCCATTCTGATAATATTTTTAGATTTTAAGTTATAGAATCACTTTAGAATTCCCTACTAATCAAAGCATTTCCAGTGCTGTAGGGCAGTCCTAATCACTTGCAGCACTGATATATCAGCTAGGCATGGTTGAGAAAACTATGGTAATTCTTTGTAATTAATAAAGTGTGCTCTTTGCCTTTCACAGTGTTTGGAACAAACTTACACATCTAAGTAACTTAAAATGCTATAGAAAAGAAAGGGAAGAAGGGAAGAAGTCGGCAATATGATTCAGTGCAAGGAACACTGGACTAAAAGCTATTAGACCTATGTTCACAGTCTAACTCTTGCATTTTCAAGGCATATATCTCTTAGCATTTTATTTCAATTTTCTGGGATTTAATTCTTAAACTCATTGTCCTGATTTTCCACCTTTAGAACCTATAAAAAGATGAGCAAAGCAAACTGAAAATAGAAAAGAGGGAACAGCAAAAATCAGGGAAAAATAATAAAATAGCAAACAAGCAAACAGAAAAAGTTTAAAACACTAGAGGTTGGTTATTGGAAAAGATCAACAAAATTCTAAATTTCTAACTAATCTGATCAAGTGAAAAAAAAAAAAAAAAAAAGGAGAGCACACCAATTACCAACATCAGAAATGACAGGACTTACGTAACTACAGATCCTACAGAAAATAACTAGAAAAGTAAGAGTATATTATGAACAATTTTATACTGCAAATTCAACACTTAGATGAAATGGACAGATTCTTCAAAAATACAACTTACTAACAATGACAAAAGATGAAGCAGAAAATCTATTTTTATATCTATCAATAAATTGAATTCAGAGTTTAAAATTTTTCCACACACTCCATGTCAAGATAGCTTTACTAAAGAATTTTCGCAAATATTTTAAAAAGTAACAACAATAATCTTACACATGCTCTCATAAAACAGGAAAGTGGGAAACATTTACAAACAGTTTATGAAGGTAGCATAATCCCAATATTAAAAAATGACAAATTCATTCCAAAAAGAAAACTATGGACCAATGAGAGCCATGAACTTAAGGAGAAAAAGTCTTTAAGATATTAGCATACATAAAAATGATAAGATATCATGCCAAGTGAGGTTTATTCCAGAGATGCCAGATGGATGTAACACTTAAAAATAAATCAATGTGATTCACTCTATTAGGATTATAAAGAATAAAAACTTCATGATCATTTCAATAGATGAATAAAAATATTTTACCAAATTCAGCATCTGTTCATGATTAAAAATAAAATAGACTCAACAAGCCAAGAAGAGAAACTAAGTTCCTCTCCTCAATCTGATTGAAGCATCTATAAAAATCTACAGCTAACACTTTATTTAATGATGACATATTAGTGCTTTCCCCTACGTTGTGAAAAAAGGTTATGATATTCACTCTCAAAACTTCTATTCAACATTGTACTGAAATTGTAGCCATTGCAATAAAATAAGAAAAAATAATGAAATGTGTAGCAAACAGAAATAAAGTAAAACTATCACTATATGCAAATGATATAATTGTTCACATAGAAAAATCTATAGAATATAAAAACTAGAAACCAATAGATGAATTTAGCAAGTTTGAAAGATACAAGTCTAATATATAAAAACAAGTTGTATTGTTACATAATTGCAGCTAACAGCTAGAATATGAAATTAGAAACATAGTTCTGCAAAACCACATACAACATTTAGGGATAGGTTTAGGAGAGATCAAAAAATCCTCTATACTAAAAACCATAAAATATTGCTGAAAGAAATTCAAGTAACCATAAATACATGAAGAAATATATAATTTAGTGGTTGGAAGGCTCAATATTGTTAAGATGTAATTACCTCTCTATTAAGTCAATGAAATCCCCATAATTTTCAGTTATTTTTGTGAAACTCAAGACATGCTTCTGAATTCTATATGCAAATATAAAGAAACATACATCTCATACCCATATTTTAAAAGGTAAATAAGGTTCAAGGACTTATCCTACCTGATTTTCAGGCTTACTATAAAGTTAGAGTAATAAGGACAAATCAACAGGCAGGATCAACAACTAGATCAATGAAATAGAACTCAGAAGTAGACTCATAATTCTAAAGTCATTTGAGTTTCCACAATGAATCCAAAGTATTTTAATGGGGGAAGAATAGACTTTTCAGTAAAGAGTCCTGAAATAAATGGATATCTATATTTAAAAAAATATCAACTCTAACCCACACCATACATACACAAAAATTATTTTTTTTGACACAGCATCTCCATCTGTTGCCCAGGCTGGAGTACAGTGGTTTGATCTCAACTCACTGCAATCTCTACCTCCCAGGTTCAAGTGATCCTCCTGCCTCAGCCTCCCTAGTAGCTGGGACTACAGGCGCATGCCACAATGCTGGGCTAATTTTTGTATTTTTAATAGAGATGGGGTTTCACCATGTTGGCCAGGCTGATCTCCAACTCCTGACCTCAGGTGATCCGCCCACCTCAGCCTCCCAAAGTGCTGGGATTACAGGCACAAGCCACCACACCTCACCCACAAAAATTAATCCAAAGTGGATACAGGTCTAAACATAAAAGCTAAAACTACAAAAATATTTAGAAGCAAACATAGAAGAGTACCTTTGCAACTTTGAGTTAGGCAAAGATTTCTTAAACAGGAAACAGGAAACAACAATCATAAAAGAAAAAATTGATAAACTAGACTTCATTAAAATGTAAAACTGTCTAAAAAAACCATTAGGAAAATGAACACACACGTACTCAATACAAGGAGAAATTAATGGGCAAATGTCTGCTGTATAGAATGTAAAATAACTCATAACTCAGTAATAGGAATATAACCATCCAAAAAATAACAGCAAAGTGTTTGAAAACACTTCTACATAAGACATATGCATTGCCAATAAGCACATTAAAAATCACTCAATATATTTATCCATCAGGGAAATGCACATTAAAACCACAAGGTGATACCAATACATACAAAACAGAATGCCTAAAATTAAAGACTAATGAGATCAAACATTGGCAAGAAAGTAGACCAATTGAACTCTCATAAAAATGATGCAACCACTTTGGAGAAATGGTTGGCAATTTCTGGAAAACTAAACCTACATCTACCCTATGACCAAGCAATTTCAGTACTAGGTACTTACTCAAGAGAAAAGAAAGCATATGTCCACAAAAATACTTGCATGAGAGTATTCATAACAACTTTATTCATATAAACCAAAATGGAAATAGCCAAGTTATCTATTAATAAGAAATTAGATAAACATAAACATACATGATGAAATACTACTTAGGAATAAAAAAGAACCAACTACTCATTCGTGTAACAAAATACGTCTGAATTTTTAAAACATTATGCTGAATGAAAGAAGCATTACACAAAAGAGTAGATAATTGTATGACCCCATTGATACAAAGTTCTAGAATAGGCAGAAATAGTAAGACAAAATCCAATCAGTGGTTGTCTCTGAGGAATTTGTAAGAAAGTGGACTAGGAAGGGGGCTGAGGGAACTTTTTGGGGTGATGGCTATATTCTGTATTTTATTAGGGCTTGACACAGGGTTGCCACAAACCCTCAGATGCAATATCTGCAAAGCTCATAAAGCAAATGGCAATTAAACAATGTATGCCAGTATCTACATACATATATATGTATATATAGCCCAATTATTTGACATTAATATAATAATAGATAATAAAAAGATTTTTGCATAGAATGGCTTTTATTTAAAAGATTATAATTCTTATATTTTTCTTTTAAAATTATTAAAATAACACAAGAATTTGATTAAAAGCAAAGCCCTCAAAATTCAGCACTTTTATAGTGTTAACTATAAACATAGAGGCAAGAAATTTAAGGAAGAATATAATTGTTAGGGCTATAAATATTGTATGAAATGTATTGCTAACTGTAATTGTGCCAGTAAGTGAATAAAAACAAGCCTTAAATACAGTAGTTTTAGTTGTATACAAAATGAGACTCCGTAGTAGTGACTGAAGTTCTGTGTAGAGAAGATCATGAGCTCAAATTGAGATTCAAAGAAAAAAAAATGTCCATATGGATTTGGGAGGTAGGAACCATAGCCCAAGTATGATGAATTTATCCACTCAAACTATCTTATCACTCGTTATTCAACATTTAACTTATACTCCATTTTGTCTTGTTATATTTGTCCACAGAGTGCACCTACCCTCGTGCTTCAGGAAAAAGACATTTGACCAATATCCCTTGACCTATAGAAGTCAGGTTCAATCTTCTTTAAAAGTACATTTAATAGGTTGAAGCAAAGGGGGAAAAACCTAGGATTAATAAAATAAAGATGAATGGCTGTAAATGTTTCTTGTGTTTTATCTCTCTAAATATTTTAAGCTCCTTGAAGATAATATCCATACTTTCTATTCTTTGCATAGTCTCTATCATGGTGTGAGAATGTGGTATTTGATTTCAAAAATGTGTTTAATTAAGATGAAAAATTTAAAAACTACTATATGGCTGAGTCTTATTTTAAGGTTTTCAACGCTCTACTGTGAGGAAATGGGTGGCTAGTGTTGCTGTGGGAGTGACGATTGTGCCTAGGGAGGTAAAAATAAACCAAAGAAAGCTTTAGAAAAAAAAAAAAGTTTGACATTTTCTTTGAGAAGTCCAAACACTGTCTAAAAGTAGACAGGGCAGTTTCCCAAGATAAGGAAAGGAGAGTATAATGAAAGGAGCATGGGCTCTTTACCTACTGACTGGCTCAGTGACCTTAGGCTAGTCCTTGACCCTCTCTGTGTCTTTACTTTCTAAATGGACATAATAACCTCTGATTGAAAGCACAATGAGGAGGAAAAGTGTGGGTACTTTCTCATTAAAACACTTGGTAGGCCTCTAATAAATGAGAGCTGAAATACCTCTGATGCCGAGTGAAAAAGCTCTTGTGTAGTTCCCTTCTATATTGAACAAAGGTTACTCTGTGTAGCCAATATCATACTGCAGAAGTGATGCCATGCTCCTTCTGATATTAGGTTATAAAAAACATGGCTTCTGTCTTGGACATGTTCTTGTTCTCTCCTTCCTTTCTCTTATATCACTCTGGGGAAAGCAAGCTCCCAGGTTGTGATCAGCCCTACGGAGAAGCACATGTGGAAAGGAACTGAAGTTTCCAGTCAAAGCCAGCATGAACAGAGGCGTGACAACAATCACTTGAGTGAGCTTACAAATAAATTTTTGTAGCTCAGTAAGCCTTGAGATGACTGCAGCTCCAGCCTACAGTTTAACTAAAACTTTGGGAGAGAATCTGAGCTGGAAGCATTCAGTTAAGCCATATCTGTGTTGCCGACCATCAAGAACTGTGAGACAATAAATAAATACTTGTTTTCAAACTGATGAGCTTGGGCCCAATTTGTCACATAGCAATGGATAACTAATACAGTTCCCCAAGTTTATGTTCCACCAAATGAATTCTGTCTTGGAGGGATCTCAAAGAGCCTACAGATGCTAATGTCTTTGCATTGAAAGTCTCCAGGGGCTAGACCATATTCATACTCCCTCTTAAACTACAAACAGATTTAGAAAAGATTGAAGGTCACAGGAAAGCTAATTTACTTGCCAGGTGTTTCTGGTCTTAACTGAGAAAATCTGTCAACCCAGACATCAAAGTGCAATTTAAATGGAATACGTTCACATGATCTGGCCTCCTTAGCAAAATGACAAATGAA
This sequence comes from Mandrillus leucophaeus, assembly GCF_000951045.1. NCBI lineage: Eukaryota > Metazoa > Chordata > Mammalia > Primates > Cercopithecidae > Mandrillus > Mandrillus leucophaeus. The sequence goes on along the minus strand of NW_012110830.1, from coordinate 166,527 downwards.
ACCCTAACTCTATGACTAACCTTAATTTTAGAGTGAGATAAAATGCAATGGGAAATTAACTGCTTTATTCCTGGAACTGTTAAACAGAAGCACTTAAAATATCAAAAGAATAGTGTTACATAAAACCAAGAGGAGCCCCACTAAAAGGCTAAATGAATTGAAGTGGGAAAAATTATGCATTGTAGAGGTTCCTATTGCAAGGGAAATAAAGAGATCAGGCTTTGGAGAGGGAATGGGTAATTGTATCTGGAATTTGTCACCTACAGTTTCTGATAATCTTCCAACAGTTTTGAAAGTGTGTGTACTTCCATAGAAACTGACTATCTTTAACAAGCTTGACCACATACAGTTTTTCCTGAAATGTAATATAATTACATAGCTGAGCTGTGTGTGAATTTATCTTCAGATGGACACATTCTACCACCAGATGAAGCAAATCAGATCAAAGTGGAAAGCAACTGCCAGATGGTAAATAGTTTATGGAACTCTCATTTGGCCACCTTCCATTTATTTATTATATTTTTTAAGTTATGGGAAAAGTTGAGCCTTTATAGAAGTCAGAATACACATGCAGTGGGAAGTCTATACATTTCTTATTTAATTACTGATGAAAATGCAAAAAAATTTTACCGATTTATCTCAGCATGTTTTATTATCTTCATTTTCTTCCTTGGTGGAGAGGAAAGGGCAGTGAATAGGAAAAACACAAAAAGATATCACATTTAAGAAGAGGTTCATTGTCTTTCATGACTAAATTAAAAACAATGTCATATGTTAAAATTGCAAGGCACTCAAAGCTTAAGACAGGCTTAATACAGGTTTCTGAATTTGGGTCTTAACATACGCTGTTTTACAAAGACCTCAAATCTATTTTTATTTTTATTTGATTTAACCTGATGTCTAATTGACCAAAATTGTTTGTTTTCTTTTCTTGTCTTTTCTCTTTTGCTTAACTGAGAAGATAATGTTTTAAATTAATGTTTTAAATTTAAAACAGAATACTAGGATTGCAAAGCCTTGATTAATTACTTCATACTTTAACTTTCAAAGTTATTCTAGGTTTTCACAGAGTTAGCACAATTTTAGTTACTCTATAAAAATTCTCTAATTATTATTGTTAATATATTTATTAAATATCTATGTTTTGGGAATTATGTTAATGCTTTATATGGTGTATTTCATAATTAACTTTGCAAATTTTACCTTAGGTCACCAACAATTGTATGAAATTATTTCACAAGTCCCCCAAGGCTAATGGAAAAACATATATATATATATATATATGTGTGTGTGTGTGTGTACAAAATACATATGAATTTACTTGTGATGTGTGACATGAATAGAAAACAGCATGTTAGCCATGTTGCTATTATCCAACACTTGATATCTAATATTTAATAACACAAAAATGTTGGATGCCTGATTTTAGGGTGTGGAAAATGAATGAAGTGATTGTAGGCCATTTACTCTGTGAGTTTTTCAGAGATGAGTAGAGAGTTATGGTTTAAAAAATAAATCTGTTCCTCCTTTAAGAAGAAAAAGGAAGTAAAGAAGAGGTTGCATGCTGGAGAGAGACTAAGGTAAAGTTCTATATTAACTTACATATTTTTATCTTGTAGAGATGCAAATAATTTTTGTTTGGTGAAAAAATAAATCTCCAAAAGTTATTATTCATTGCCCTCATAAAACATTAAAGAGTTCTGCATCTAATATCACTTTATTAAATTGCTTATGAATACCTAGCTCCTCAAATGCTCTTTGGATTAGTTTAACACCTTACTGGTACTCTCATTAATAAATATGTAGAAGAACACCTTTGACATGTGTTTATTTTATATCTGCATGAGAGTCATGACTAGTGACTAATGGCTTCTAGTAATAATGATAATAGCATTCTTTATTAATGCATCATCCAAAAGCAACTCCATTCCTCTCAGTCATTCCTGTGATGTTTTCTTAATGATATTAGAATGTAAAGTATTTGAGCAATTCTAGCCCACGAATACAATGTTTTATAAACTTAGATGTTCAGCCTTACAGAGCCAAAGTCTTTTGAACCCTGGGAAATGCAGGCTTAATATATCACTTTCTTTGACAGGAATAACAGATTATGTTCCCCAAAAACAAAGAACTAAGGAAGAAATACCAAAAAAAAGTTATGATTATAAACGGTGTTATAGCTTTGTTTGTAGTGATTCCCAGGATCAATTTTCCCTCCAGGGGACATTTGGCAAAGTTTGAAGACATTTTTGGTTGACACACTTGGGAATGGGTGCATTGGCATCATGTGGTTAAGGAACATGGATGCTGCTAAAGATTCTGCATTACACATGACAGGCCCAACAACGAAGAATTTTCCAGCTGAAAATGTCATCAGTGCTAAGGTCAAGAAACACTGGTCTACAGTAACAAAGAAAAGTGATTTGAGAAATTATCGGGCAACAACAAAAAAGAAAACAATTACAGATGAAATGTAATTATCTCCAATAAAAATATGTATGTGAATATCATATTAACCTAAGAAATAACTGTATAGCAACTACCTTTGAAATCTACTGTTTTCAGTAGATAAAGCTTGCAATTCTTTTCAGAATTGATGTAGAACATTAAGAATATCAAGTTCTTTTCATTTTTTACAGTAACTGGCAAAATGACAAATTATACAGCAATTCAACTAAAGTGCAATTGCAACTAGTTTATGGGCTACATTAAGTCACAAAAGAATTAAAATATTTCGTAGATTTAATCTCATTTTTGGCCATTTATTACCGGAATTTTTGTGCAAAGTGTCTATTTTCTCCCTGTAAAATGTGTCCTTGAGTGTGCCTATACATTACATCTCCCTCAGTCACTATTAGAATTTCAGAAATTATTTCACCTACAGAACCATACCTGTTTTTTCAAGATGTTCAGCATAAAAATAATACTATCAGGCCTTTCTCTTTGAGTATATAACAAAATTTTCACCCTTTCAAAGTGATGCAGATCCCACCATATGTGATTATAAATGGTTTTCACCTTTGACATGTACACCTGATGCACAAGAGTCTATTCAGAAATTTAGGAGTACATTATTTTAATCGGTGGAAACAAATTTATCTATGCCTAGAAAGAGCACAACTTAATGTTGCAGAAATTCAAAATCTTTAGATATTGGCAGCACAGATGCCAATCCTTAGTAAGAAACTTTGTAATACATATACGTGGCAAGTTATAACATTTTATATTTGAGAATAATATCAAATCTAAGAATTCCTCATAATCCTAAAGAGATAGCAATTGTTAACATTACAGTATTAATCATTCTAATCTTTTTAGAAAAACATTTCTGAAACCACAGCTTATAAATACCTCTTGCTAAACAAGCCCAAACTGTCATAACATGCTGATAATTAAAAGAAAATAGCCCAACAAATAAATAGTATCAGTGGTTAAAAGTGATGCAGTGTTGGAGGGACTAAGGATTTTAATTATTTCTTGAGAATTTTAGTTATTTCCTGATGTGAGGACACAGCACAACTCACATAGTCTATTGGGGGCAGCTTCGGTTTCACATATACTAAGGGCTCAAATGATAATTTCCCATTTCCTGCCTTGCCTTGGACAGAAAATCCAGTTCATTTAATTGATATTTGGCAGCTGTTGTGGCAGCCAAAATTATCCCAAGGATAGATTATTATATTTTAATCCATACCTGAGGAAGCAGGCCTTTTGGAATTAATCAGGAATTAAATTTCATAACATCCTGTTTTATTGAGAAGGGAAATATACAAATTCACCTACAAGGGCATGCCAAACACAGAGGTTTTTCATTGCACCTGAGCAAACACGGCATGACTGGATGCAGCTGAAATCTTTGAAATATACATCAAAGGACATGCAACGCAGAATAAATTCTTCCAGTTTTTTATGATAGAGGATCTTCCATTTCAGGCAAAGGTCAATTCAGAAGTGAAGTAAGAGATATAAGAAAACTTAGGCTTTACAAACTTAAAATGAGACAATGGGCAGGTCAGTTTCCATAATCTACTCTAAATGCTCTTGTCTATACTAATGCCACACTCTATAAGGCAACCATTATCCATCTGCAGTAGGTCTGTTTGTGTCACTGCTTAGCCAGAAAGAAAACTTACTATGGGAGGCAATTCTTCAGAAACACTTTCTGTGTTGTTTTCTAAGATACCACTGTCTCCAGCAGGGTTCATGTATCTTATGAAGCCATGACAGCTACCCAGTGGGTTATACCGGGGGACAAAATTTGCCAGCTGTCCTTGGGTTTTCTAAATTCATTTTGTTTTTGATAGTTTTACTTCAATTGAAATAATTTTTAGCCACTAGAAGAGTTTGAAAATAATGCTAGGGTTAGGGTTAGGGTTAGGGTTAGGGTTAGGGTTAGAAATATTTAACTAAAAACGCACTTTGGGGGAAACATACTGATTTAGAATTTATTTGTGAAAATTAGACATGTAAAGGCTCTTTCATTATCATATTTTGTCATGATGACATTTCAGAAAAGTTAAAATAAAAAACATGCTTGGAGGTTGAGTGCAAAAAAAAAAGTAAAAAAATAAAAAACATAATTTTATAACTAAATTTTTAGTGAATCTGCCATCTCATTGCTAGTATCACTAATGATTTTCTTAGACATTTCTGCTTTGGTACTTTTAGACATGATCATCAATGAAAAATAAAAATAATATAGTAAAACTATTCTATAACATCAAATGTTACAATAGCCACAAATAAAATTAAATATGTAGGAATTAACAAAAGAACTAAAGAATTTATACAATGAAAAATACAAAACACTGATGAAAAAAATTAAAGAGGACACCAAAAAATGGAAAGACAGTCTACGTTCATGAATTGGAAGAATCAATATAGTTAAAATGCTCCTACTACCCAAAGTAATCTACAGATTCAATGTAATCTCTATCAAAATACCAATGACATTCACAAGAATAGAAAAAACAGTTCTACAATTTGTATGGAATCACATGCACACACACACACACAAAAAAAACACCAGAATAGCCAAAGCTATCCTGAACAAAAAGAACAAAATTGGAGAAGTCACATTACCTGACTTCAAATTATGCTACAGAGCTATAGTAAACAAAACAGCATGGTGCTGGCATAAAAATTGACACATAGATCAATGGAACAGAATAGAGAACCCTGAAACAAATTCATACACCTACTGTGAATTCATTTTTTACAAAGGTACCAACAACATACATTGGGGAAAAGACAGTCTCTTCAATAAAAAGCGCTGGGAAAGCTTGATATTCTTATGCAGAAGAAACTAGGCCCCTATCTCTTGCCATATACAAAAATTGAATAAAAATGAATTAAAGATGTACACCTAAGACCTCAAACTACAAAACTCCTGAAAGAAAATATTGAGGAAAATCTCCAGGATATTGGTCTGCACAAAGATTTCTGGAGTAATACCCCACAAGCACTGGCCACCAAAGCAGAAATGGACAAATAGGATCACAACAAGTTAAAAAGCTTCTGCATAGCAAAGGAAACAATCAACAAAGTGAAGAGACAACCCACAGAATAAGAGAAAATATTTGCAAACTACCCATCTGACAAGGTATTAATAACCAGAATATATAAGGAACTCAAACAACTCTACAGAAAAAAATCTAGTATGATTAAAAAATGGGCAAAAGATCTGAATAGACATTTCTCAAAAGACATACAAATGTCAAATAGGCATATAAAAGGTGCTCAGCATCACTGATCATCAGAGAAATGCAAATCAAAATAACAATATAATATATATATTATAATACATGAGATATATGTTATATAAACTATAATATATATTACTAAATATGTGTCATCCCCTTATATTTTCCCACTTGAAAGCTTCCATGATGCAGTATAACTCTCCCACATACTGTAAAGTTTTTTTAATTTCCAGAAAGACAAGGTCATTCTCTAATTGTTAAGAACTTATGAACATCCCAGTGATAGCTAAAATAGAGGTGAGGAAACACGTAAGTTGGTAAGTTGGTGAGGGATGAGAAGGCTGGAATGGTTGAAGATGTTGGCTTAACAGGTAATAGTATAAGTCTTAGAATTTCAAAACATAAGGTGAAAACCCTAGAAATGGAACCAATCTTCCTACCTTCCTTGTTAATATTTATTAAGTGCTTTGCATGATACTTTGCCCATAATAGGCACTAAATAAATCTTTGTTGAATTAACAAGTGGTGCTGGTAGTTCACTTTGTGGTGTAAATTGGTAGGTTGGGATGAAAGTAAGGGTTGTACAAAACTGAGAATCAACTGGAGAAACCATATATGGTCATCTCCAAGGGCTTATCTTCAATATCTTTGTAGAAACTTCCCTTCCCTTGGTCAAGCTTGGAAGCATCATATGATCAATAAAATTTCCTGAGTTCCTAAAACCCAGAGCAGATTCCATCTTTTTCATCTTCACTGCTTTATCACAACCAGAGGGCTCCATACTATACACCCTGAAAACTGGGATAATTATACTGATAAGTTCACACCTTCCTCACACACAATTTAGCTCACTTTCAGGCTACATGAGTGCAAAGTCACAAACACATGGTAAAGCAGCCATAAAATGACATTCCACAGGTCAAAGAGTACATTTATAGTTACCATGCAAAATCATTAGTGAGTAGCCCTCAGGGTATTCATTCAAAATTAGCATTAGGCATCAAGGGAAAAATATGAAGGTGGAGAGAGCACAATTCTCAAAAAAAAAAAAAAAGCACATAAGAAAAGCAAGGCTCTAGAATTCCACAATTTTAAATAAGTTTAAAGTTTAGAGAGGAAAGTCCTTAATGAGGGACTAGTGTATGCCCATACATGCTATAAGGAGAGTGATAAAGTCCTAAACATATACTATGGGTCTGGGTTCTGCTCCCAAGGAGCAGGAGGAGTGAAGGAGAAATAGAGTGTTGTTTTGAAAACAAAATATTAATTGAATAATTAGTAAATCTCAATAAATTCCTCCACTGATTTTCTAAAATGTTTTAGTCAAAGGAACAATATTGATATTTTACAAGGCAATGAGAAACAAATGAAGTATCAACTATTTGAGTGTTTCTCCTCCAACTCAGAGAGCATGTTACCTATGAGGTATGTGTCATATTTAAGAGAACTGCAAAGGTTTTCTTTTATGTTGTTGTTATTATTTTGTAACATCTAATGTGGTCTCCAAGTTGAAGACAAAGCTACTAGAATGCATGCTTCCTTCCTAAAAATGGCTTTTACTTTGGTACTTTTAGACATGGTCATTGATATAAGAATATTAAATTTTAAAAATTAAAAATTAAAAAACCAGTGGAACATCAGAATGGAAAGATAGTCAGGATCAGTATTCAAAAGTCAGACCACAAGTCTTATTCAATTGTTAAAGCTGGGTAACAAATATAATTTTGAGCCTCGCAGACTGAAGCCAAAAGTGAAATACACTCACCACATCTATGTGATAAAAAAGAATTAATTCTGAGGAAAAGCATAGCTTGAAATAATGGAGAAATGTGTTTGTTTTTGGTGGATTTTTTACAAAGGGAACAACGATGTAGTCCAGGTAAGCTGGTTTCTAAAGGTCTGCCTGAATTCAAGAAGGTAATTTAGGGCATTGAAAGAAATACAAAGCTCAAAAGCAAATACAAACATAGGTAAATGAGTAGGTTTTTGGAAAAAAAATTGAGACAGATTTTAAGTTTGTATTTTCTGACACTGCGTACAAATATTTAAGGTTATCAATTGAGAGAAGAGCCATAAATGTTGAACTTTCGACATATGCAAAGTTGGATATTGTTGTCATCCTCTTAGGAAAATGTGTCTACTGTATGCAGGAAAATATGGCGGCCCCAACTTCATGTGGAGGTGTGATGCATAGGTATCTGCAGATAGGGTAAAGCTTTTCCTTTGAAAAAAGTTCTGGTCTATCCCAGCACACAGATTAAATGATGTGCAGTGTTACGCACCACAAAGCATAGCCAAAGAAAGTAATTTTATGAAAAAATTTTACTAGTCATTAATATTATGCCACTATTGTCTTAACAAAATTTCAATAAAACCCATATAGGATCTTATTTATGCACAATAGTTTCTTAGCAAATCCTTAAAAATCATTTAGTTGTAAAATATATTGTGAGGTAAAGGAATGTTTTGACCTGCTCTGTAAGAGTGTTACATATAAGTTAATTATGTGATGAAGAACGCCACCAAAATTATGCTTTTCAAGTAGGACAGTTGAGCTCAAGACAAAATTTTTGACGTTAAACAGCAATCAATTATCTGTTGAGGTTATTCCTAGTGACAGTTGTTGACAATGATTGAATGACAATCAATTATCTATTGAGATTATTCCTAGAGACAATATAACATAGTAAGTAGGGAAGAAGAATAATCATCTTTCCATTTACAATAGCAGGAAGGTGTGCATCAAACCAATCCAGAAATAATTAAAATAATTCACTAAGGTGCTGGTTAATAAGAAGGGGGCCTGAATTATATTCCTATTTCACACTGCCCAAAATTATCATCTTCTCTGAAACATTTTCATCAGTCCTTATCTCCTCTCTGACATATTAAATATTCAGTTCTATAAATACATCAATAACCTGGAATCTATATTAAGCTTCTATAACTTATCCCAACTATTTCCAGAATAGGGGAAACACAAACATCTATGTCCTTGTTCAATATCTCTTTCTACCTCACTTCTCACCAAAAGGGGTGAACGTGAAACTAACCTGTCAGATTCCAAATCTCATACTGAGCCATACTGCAACCAAGAGGTTACAGTACATTAAAAGATGGAGCACATAATAATGGCTCTCTCACATTCTTCCTGTCTTGTATCTAAACTGCAGAGGAGATAAAAGTTCCAGGAACTAATCCCCAGAATATGTCTATTTATTTCTCCCACTTGTCTCTGCTTCATCCTTTGCAGCCAGAATGTCTTTTTTCTTTTGGGAAATTTAGCATGCTTTTTCATATGTCCTGTACTACTCTCTCCCACTCTGGCTCTTACTCTTCCATGTTGTCTTAGAATTTTGTCTGATAGAGTTACAGAGTTCCCACCAACAGCCTCTGGGTTGCCCCCGTCTTCCAAGCCAAGTGAACTAGGTTACAATGAGAAGTTCCCATTTGACATTGACATTGTTCCTTGTATCTTTTATTAGTCCATTCCCACACTGCTCTACATAACTATCTAAGACTGGGTAATTTATGAAGAAAAGAGGTTTGACTCACAGTTCTGTAGGCTGAATAGGAAACATGGCTGGAAAGCCTCAGGAAAGTTACAATCATGGCAGAAGGCGAAGAAGAAGCAAGCACACCTTACAAAGACAGAGAAGGAGAGGCAGTAAAGGAGGAAATGCTACACACTTTCAAACAACCAGATCTCGTGAGAACTCACTCACTATCATTAGAACAGCAAGGTCGGAATCTCTCCCCATGATCCAATCACCTCCACCAGGCCCTATCTAAAATACTTGGGATCACAATTCAACATGAGATTTGGGCGGGAACACAGAGCCAAACCATATTATATGTAGAGATACATCTTCCTTGGGATTCTTTTAGTGAGTGAGGAGAGATAATGGTGGTCTAGAAAGCCAGAATTCTTGGGTCCACTAGCCATATATCATTAATAATTAAGACAAAATATTTGGCATAATTTCAGCTAGTGTTAGGACAAGAAATGGTCTTGTTACATGCTACAGAACAGACCACAACACGTCATTATGCCAATCCACTGACACTGAGAACAGAGAGCCTAGCCAATAAAATATCCTGACCATATAATAAAATGGAAAGAAAATATAAATAAAAACTATAAAATTTTAGCTTGTTCTCAACAAAATTTACTGCAAATGAATCTAATATTAGCAAGCTGACATAACTAATGCCTATTCTTCATGAAGAATATTAGCCTTGAGAAACAGGCTTATGATTTGTCAAGGACAAAGTTGGCTTAGTCATTGGAAGAAATGCTCAACCAACCGGAGATTTATGAATCTGAAGAGATAAAGTAGTGTCTTTTAGGCAAAAATAGCCCTATTTTGAAGTATTTAATTAAAGACAAGGAACTTGCTGTATTAAAGTAAAACATGTTATTAGCAGAAAGAATGATAAATATCCCATTGAAAGTAAATAGAAAACCTGTAACCAGACTTCTATGTATGTGTGTATTTATCATACTGCCTAGATGTTGTATGTGTGTGTATATATATATTCACATATATAGGATTATATATCTGCATACACACACACACATTTATATATAAAATGCTATATATATTTAAAATTTAAAAAAAAGAGAGGATGGTTCCAAGAAGGCTGAATAGGAACAGCTCCAGGCTACAGCTCCCAGTGTGAGCAACACAGAAGACAGGTGATTTCTGCATTTCCAAAGGAGGTACCAGGTTCATCTCACTGGGGCATGTCAAACAGTGCATACAGGACAGTGGATGCAGCCCAACGAGTGACAGCCGGAGCAGGGTGAAGCATTGCCTCACCCAGGAAGTACAAGGGGTAAGGGAATTCCCTTTCCTAGCCAAGGGAAACCGTGACACACAACACCTGGAAAATTGGGTCACTCCCACCCTAATAATGCACTTTTCCAAGGGTCGTAGCAAATGGCACACCAGGAAACTATATCTCACACCTGGCTCAGAGGGTCCCACGCCCATGGAGCCTCCCTCATTGCTAGCACAGCAGTCTGAGATCTAACTGCAAGGCGGCAGCAAGGCTGGGGGAGGGGCACCTGACATTGTTGAGGCTTGAGTTGGTAAACAAAGTGGCGGGGAAGCTCAAACTGTGTGGCGCTCACTGCAGCTCAAGGAGGCCTGCCTGCCTCTATAGACTCCACCTCTGGGGACAGGGCATAGCCAAACAAAAGGCAGCAGAAAACTCTGCAGATTTAAACGTCCCTGTCTGACAGCTTTGAAGAGAGTAGTGGTTCTACCAGCACGGAGTTTGAGATCTGAGAATGGACACACTGCCTCCTCAAGTGGGTCGCTGATGCCCGAGTAGCCTAACTGGGAGGCACCCCCCAGTAGGGGCAGATTGACACCTCACATGGCCGGGCACTCTTCTGAGACAAAGCTTCCAGAGGAACGATCAGGTAGCAACATTTGCTGTTTAGCAATATTCACTCTTCTGCAGCCTCTGCTGCTGATACCCAGGCAAACAGGATCACGAGTGGACCTCCAGCAAACTCCAACAGACCTGCAGCTGAGGGTCCTGACTGTTAGAAGGAAAACCAACAAACAGAAAGGACATCCACACCAAAACTCCATCTGTACGTCACCATCATCAAAGATCAAAGGTAAATAAAACCACAAAGATGGGGAAAAGACAGAGCAGAAAAGCTGACAATTGTAAAAATCAGACCGCCTCTCCCCCTCCAAAGGAATGCAGCTCCTCACCAGCAACAGAACAAAGCTAGATGAAGAATGACTTTAATGAGTTGAGAGCAGAAGGCATCAGACGATCAAACTTCTCCAAGCTAAAGGAGGAAGTTGGAACCCATCGCAAAGAAGCTAAAAAGCTTGAAAAAAGATTAGACTAATGGCTAACTAGAATAGCCAATGTAGAGAAGTCCTTAAATGACCTGACAGAGCTGAAAACCATGGCAGGAGAACCACGTGACAAATGCACAAGCTTCAGTGACCGACTCGATCTACTGGAAGAAAGGGTATCAGTGATTGAAGATCAAATGGATAAAATGAAGTGAGAAGAGAAGTTCAGAGAAAAATGAGTAAAAAGAAACAAACAAAGCCTCCAAGAAATATGGGACTATGTGAAAAGACCAAACCTATGGCTGACTGGTGTACCTGAAAGCGACAGGGAGAAT
>NW_012110830.1:154197-154612 GCF_000951045.1 Mandrillus leucophaeus | reverse complement strand
CAAAATGTAAAGACCATCGATGCTAGGAAGAAACTGCATCAACTAGCGAGCAAAATAACCAGCTAATATCATAATGACAGGATCAAGTTCACGCATAACAATATTAACCTTCAATGTAAATGGGTTAAATGTTCCAATTAAAAGATACAGACTGGCAAATAGGATAAAGAGTCAAAACCCATCAGTTTGCTGTATTCAGGAGACCCATCTCACGTGCAGAGACACACATAGTCTCAAAATAAAGGGATGGAGGAAGATCTATCAAGCAAATGGAACACAAAAAAAGGCAGGGGTTGCAATCCTAGTCTCTGATATAAAACAGACTTTAAACCAACAAAGATCAAAAGAGACAAAGAAGGCCATTACATAATAGTAAAGGGGTCAATTCAACAAGAAGAGCTAACTATCCTAAATA
>NW_012110830.1:144287-151199 GCF_000951045.1 Mandrillus leucophaeus | reverse complement strand
AAAACTGCTTTAAAGTTCATATGGAACCAAAAAACACCCTGCATTGCCAAGACAGTCTAAGCCAAATGATCAAAGCTGTAGGCATCACGTTACCTGACTTCAAACTATACTATAAGGCTACAGTAACCAAAACATCATGGTACTGGTACCAAAACAGAGATATAGACCAATGGAACAGAACAGAGCCCTCAGAAATAATACCACACATCTACAACCCTCTGATCTTTGACAAACCTGACAAAAACAAGAAATGGGGAAAGGATTCCCTATTTAATAAATGGTGCTGGGAATACTGGCTAGCCACATGTAGAAAGCTGAAATGTGATCCCTTCCTTACACCTTATACAAAAATTAATTCAAGATGGATTAGACACTTAAATGTTAGACCCCAAACCATCAAAAGCCTAGAAGAAAACCTAGGCAATACCATTCAGGACATCGGCATGGGCAAGGACTTCATGTCTAAAACACCAAAAGCAATGACAACAAAAGTCAAAATTGACAAATGGGCCTAATTAAACTAAAGAGCTTCTGCACAGCAAAAGAATCCACCATCAGAGTGAACAGGCAACCTACAGAATGGGAGAAAATTTTTGCGATCTACTCATCTGACAAAGGGCTAATATCCAGAACCTACAAAGAACTTAAACAAACTTACAAGGAAAAAACAAACAACCCCACCACAAAGTGGGCGAAGGATATGAACAGATACTTCTCAAAAGAAGATATTTATGCAGCCAATAGACACATGAAAAAAATGCTCATCATCACTTGCTATCAAAGAAATGGTAATCAAAACCACAATGAGAAACCATCTCACACAAGTTAGAATGGCGACCATTAAAAAGTCAGGAAACAACAGGTGCTGGAGAGGATGTGGAGAAATAGGAACACTTTTACACTGTTGGTGGGACTGTTGGTGGGATCCTTGAGGATCTAGTTCATTTGACCCAGCCATCCCACTACTGGTATATACCCAAAGGATTATAAATCATGTTGCTAGAGAGACACATGCACATGTATGTTTATTGTGGCACTATTCACAATAGCAAAGACTTGGAACCAAACCAAATGTCCATCAATGACAAACTGGATTAAGAAAATGTGGCACATATACACCATGGAAAACTATGCAGCCATAAAAAAAGGGTGAGTTCATGTCTTTTGTAGGGACATGGATGCAGCTGGAAACCATCATTGTCAGCAAACTATCACAAGAACAGAAAACCAAACACTGCATGTTCTCACTCATAGGTGGGAACTGAACAATAAGAACACTTAGACACAGAGTGCGGAACATCACACACCAGGAGCCTGTCGTGGGGTGCGGGGAGTGGGGAGGGACAGCATTAGGAGATATACCTAATATAAATCACGAGTTAATGGGTGTAGCACACCAACATGCACATGTATACATATGTAACAAACCTGCACTTTGTGCACATGTACCCTAGAACTTAAAGTATAATAAAAAATAAATTAAATTAAATTAAATATAATTTTAAAATCTAGAAACAAAAGCCCATCAACAAGTGAATATAAATCAGGAACTAGCTACACAATGGCATACTACTCACATGCCACTCACAATAAAAAGTAAACAGCAACTGATACTTGCAATCACATGAATGAATCTGAAAATCAATATGCTAAATGAAAGTGCCAGGTAAGAGTACCAACTGCATGATTCCCTTTATATAAACTTCTAAAACTTACACATTGATCTATAGGCACAGAAAGAAGGTCAGTGGTTGCTTGAAAAGTATAGGATGGGCTGCAAATGGGCATTAGGAAACTTTTGGGGTTAAATATTCACTGTCTTGATTGTGGTGATGGTTTCTCAGGTGAATGCATAAGTCAAAACCAATCAATTTGTACATTTTCATATCTGGGTTTATCTACTTCAATTATAGCTCAATACTTTTTGAAATGGGGCAGGTCCACTCCAAAGGGAAGAGGTCAAAATATAACAGAAGAGATAGTAACTCCTACTAGTTTATTGGCAAGATGGGATAGGTTACATAGGACAAGCAGAGATTATTAGCCTTAAGTAGGATAAACTACTCTTCTAAAATAACACACTAAAAGAAGAGAATGAGTGTATATACAGGTAAGTTAGCATGCTTTTTAGTAAAAATAAAAAGGCATTCTCATTTGATCACTTCTATTTGCTCTGAAGTTGATGTTAAGATTACACGCTCCAAGTGAGGAGAGAGAAGTTTAAAAAACAATAGAGAATGTATTTCAGTTACTATTATTAATCCTGTATAACAAACCAAACTTGGTAGCATAAAATTATAACCATTTTACCATTCTTTAAATTTCTATGTGCCAGAATATGAATACGGCACTTCAGGGATGGCTTATTTCTACTCCACAATGTCTATGACCTCAGCTGAGAAGATGTGAAGGCTGGTAGTAGGCTAGGGCCTGAAATCATCTAAAAGTTCACTCTCTCACATATCTGGAGAGTGGTACTGGCTATTGTTTAGGATCTCAGCTGAGGCAATTGGCTGAAATATTATCTTAGTTTGGGCTGCTATTGCAAAATACTATAGACTAGATGGCTTAACAGAAATTTATTTCTTACAATTCTGGAGGCTGGAAAGTCTAAGATTAAGCCGCTGGCAGATCCACTGTCTGATGAGGGACCAACTCCTGGTTTACAGAAAGCCAGCTTCTATTTGTATCCTCAAATAGTGGAGGGCAGAGAGAGACAGAATGTACAGAAGCTCCCATGTCTCTTAAAAGGGCACTGATCTCATTCATGAGGGTTCCACCTTCATGATCTAATCACCTCCCAAAGGCCCTACCCCCCTAACAACATCATATTACGGGTTGGGATTTCAACATATGAATTTGGAAGAAATGCAAACATTCAGCCCATAGCAAACATCTACATGTGTTCTGGAGGCTTTCCAGGAGGCTGCTTGGGCTCTGTTACAGCATGGTACCTGGGTTGTGGAAGAAAGCCTCCCAAGAGAAACAGGTGAACACTGTACCAGCTTTTATGACTTCCTTGAATGCCACTTCTTAAGTAACATGCCTGTCTATATTCAAAAGAAGGTAACACTCTAATGAAAGAAACAGCAAACTCACACTGTTTTACCAGCTAGTAGGATATTGTTCTGGCCATTTTTTGAAAAAACACAATTGGCCAGAGTTTGCAAAGGCCACTCTAAATGAGAGAATAAGTTGATCAGAGACATACTGCCAAGGCAGCATGTAACACCCGCCTGAGGGTGGTGATATCTAATACACAGTAGAAACATTTGCTCTACTGTGTAACTTTGTCCAGCTGTTCTTGGTTGTTATGGAGTAAACACTAAGGAAACAAATAGTTGGGCTCATTAGGAATGAGGCTTTGCCAGATGCAAAAGACAGAGGGGAAAGAGAATTTGGAGTATTATCAAGAGTGTCGTGTTTGAATCATAGAATTAAGTTTGATAAGAAGAAATGTTTTCAAAATGAGGATTTATAGACGGTAATACATACAGGCAGCTTATTCTTTATTCTTATCAACTAGCAAAGTTAGTGAGAAAAAAACATTGGCAAGAATAAGAACGAGTACAGTTGACCCTTGAAAAATGCGGGGTTAGGGGCACCAACCCCCACACAGTTAAAAACCCATGTATAACTTTTGGTTCCTCCAAAACTTAACTACTAATGGACCACAGTTGACAAGAAGGCTTACCAATGTCATAAACAGTAAAGTAATACATATTTGGTATGTTACATGTATTATATTGTTAAATAAAGTAAGCTAGAGAAAAGAAAATATTAAGAAAATCATAAGGAAGAGAAAATAAGTTTACTATTCATCAAGTGGAAATGCATCATCGCAAAGACTTCATCCTCGTCTTCGTGTTAAGTAGGCTGAAGAGGTGGAGGAAGAGGACGGATCTATCTTTCGATCTCTGGGGTGGCAGAGGCAAAAGAGGTGGAGGAGGTGAAAAGGGAAGCAAGAGGCACAGGCACACTTGGCATAACTTTTACTGAAAAAACTCCACATGTAAGTAGACCTGCACAGTTCAAACCCATTTTGTTCAGGAATCAACTATTTATAACAGTGGTTAAGAACACAGAGCCTGAAGCCAGACTACTTGGATTTGTATCTGACCTTTAACACTTGCTTGCTGTGTGGCTTTAGGCAAGTTACTTAAACTTTCTGTGTCTTATTCTTCTCACCTATAAACCAATTGTGCCTTCCTCATAGGATCATTAGGAACATTAAGTTAATTATTATATGCAAAAAACTTAAAACAGTACTTGGCATATAAGCACTAATAAGTGCTAACTATGATTACTAATAGAAACGGTCCAAATAAATCTTAGTATAAAAAGCCTTCATCTGATGATTTAATTACAATTATAAATTAGCTATACTGCTTAATAGAAAAGGGAACTAAATTATTCTACAACTTATAGGATAGTCACATTACTATATTTAAATATGTATATCCCAAATGTGCATCTGCAATCTCAGGTACTCAGTTGCAGTCACAGAATTCCAGTTTTAATGGACACATTCTGGCCCTTCCTTAG
This sequence comes from Mandrillus leucophaeus, assembly GCF_000951045.1. Lineage (NCBI taxonomy): Eukaryota > Metazoa > Chordata > Mammalia > Primates > Cercopithecidae > Mandrillus > Mandrillus leucophaeus. The sequence continues at coordinate 146,654 of NW_012110830.1, read as the reverse complement.
GATGTGTTGTATTTGATTTTTCTTGGAGACACTTATATTACTGTTGGATAACTTGAACTTGGTAAATTTCCAAGGTGGACACTTTCTAATTCCATTCCATTCACATGTCACCTCAACAGGCTGTCCAAAATTAGTTTCCAATATTCTTGATTATTGAAATTAGCAACTGCATGAAAAAAATATAGCAAATTTAGTTTAAATTTTTTATGGGAATGACTACAGCACTTCACTTTAATTTTAAAATGGAAAGGTAAATCAAAACTGGTTATAGCTAAAGTAAAAATAAACTTAGTTCAGTTAAAGGATACATTAATATTTCTCTTAACACTCCCTGGTACAAGTACTTCTTACTTTAATGTTTGTCCTCATCCTAATGCATATTAAAAATAGATTTCTTGACTAATGGTAATTCTTGTACTATGAATTTGTTCTACATATATCTTACTTGCAAGTTGGATTTCTTATACTACATTTCACAGGAGAGTAATGCCCAGGTACCCGTCTGAATACTTTTGTAATCCTTCTTGTAAGACATAGCACAATTCATTGGAAATTACCAATTCACTCATATTGACAATCAGGTTCATTCCATGAGTTTCAAAAGAAGATACCCACCCCCGTTAAATCATGAAAACATCTTCTGCTCTCAACATTCTACACCCATGACTAATGTGAAGCATACTTACTAAAAAGGCAGAAAATATTTCTTAACTTCTCATTAACATCTCAGCAGCAGAATATCTTCTAACCATTTCATTAATAACAGCCATAGCAACCATTTACTGGCTACTTATGTGTGTTAAGTATTTTGTAAAGCACTTCATATGCCTCTTCACATTTCACCTTCATATGGGTTGTCTCAAAGCCATGCAAACTATGTGTATAACAGGACACACTTCCTTCCTCCCCAGATTACCAGGAGATGCACATCAGGACCACCAGAGAGGGCAAGAAGAAACAAACTACCTAATGTCCTGGATAAAGGGGCAACAACAGTGAAAGCAGTAAACATCAGAGTCTATATAAAATGGACATGAGGGTAATATAAAAGAATTAAAGACAAAAACCACATGATGATCTCAATAGATGCAGAAAAGGCTTTCAATAAAATTCAATATCCATTCATGTTAAAAACTTTCAATAAATTAGGTAGTAAAGGAATATACCTCAAATTAATAAGAGCCATATATAACAAACCCACAGCCAACATCATACTGAATAGACAAAAGCTGGAAGCATTCTCCCAGAGAAAATTGCCACAAGGATGCCCTTTCTCACCACTCCTATTCAACACAGTATTGGAAGTTCTGGCCAGAGCAATAAGGCAAGAGAAATAAATAAAGGGCATTTGAACAGGAAGAGAGGAAGTCAAACTATCCCTGTTTGCAGATGACATGATCCTACATCTAGAAAACCCCATTATCTCAGCCCCAAAGATTCCTAAACAAACAGCTTAAGAAACAACTTCAACAAAGTCTTAGGATACAAAATCAATGTGCACAAATAACTAGCATTCCTATACACCAACAGTCAAGCCGAGAGCCAAATCACGAAAGAATTCCTTTCACAATTGCCACAAAAATAAAATATCTAGAAATACAGCTAACTAGGGTGGTGAAAGAGCTCTACAAGGAGAACTAAAAACCACTGCTCAAAGAAATCAGAAATGACACAAACAAATGGAAAAATCTTCCATGCTCATGGACAGGAAGAATAAATATCATTAAAATGGTCACATTTCCCAAAGCAGTTTATAGATTCAGTGCTATTCCCATTAAACTACCACTGACATTCTTCACAGAACTAGGAAAAACTATTTTAAAAATCATATGGAACCAAAAAAGGGCCCACATAGTCAAGGCAATGCCAAGTAAAAAGAACAAAGCTAGAAGCATCATGCTACCTGACTTCAAACTACACTACGGGGCTACAGTAACCACAACAGCATAGTACTGGTACAAGAACAGACACATAGATTAATGGAACAGAACAGAGAACCTAGAAATAAGATCATATACCTACATCTGATCTTTGACAAACCTGACAAAAACAAGCAATGGCAAAACAATTCCATATTCAATAAATGGTGCTAGGATAACTGGCTAGCCATATGCAGAAGATGGAAACATTAGACACCTTCCTTATATTATACACAAAAATTAAGTCAAGATAGATTAAAGACTTATATGTAAAACCCAAAACTATAAAAATGCTAGAAGACAACCTAGGCAATACTGTTAGGGACACAGGCATGGGAAAAGATTTAATGATAAAGACAGCTAAAGCAATTACAACAAAAGCAAAAATTAACAAACCGGATCTAATTAAGCCAAAGAGTTTCTGTACAGCAAAATAAACCACCAACAG
>NW_012110830.1:139159-144237 GCF_000951045.1 Mandrillus leucophaeus | reverse complement strand
TGCATCTGACAAAGGTCTAATATCCAGCATCTCTAAGGAACTTAAAGAAATTTACAAGAAAAAATAACCCCATTAAAAAGTGGGCAAAGGACATGAACAGACACTTTTCAAAAGAAGATATACATGTGGCCAACAATCATAATAAAAGCTCAATATCGGTGCTCATTAGAGAAATGCAAATCAAAACCACAATGAGATACTATCTCACACCGTCAGAATGACTACTATTAAAAAGTCAAAAAATAACAGATGCTGGTGAGGTTGTGGAGAAAAACGAATGTTTATACACTGTTGAAGGGAGTGTAAACTATTTCAGCCATTACGGAAGACAGTGTGGAAATTCCTCAAATACCTAAAAATAGAAATAACATTTGACCCACAATCTCATTACCAGGTATACACCCAAAGAAATATAAATTGTTCCCTCATAAAGACACATGCACATGTATGTTCATTGCAGCACTGTTCAGAATACCAATGACACGGAATCACCCTAAATGCCCATCAATCACAGACTGGATAAAGACAATGTGGTACATATACACCACAGAATACTATGCAGCCATAAAAAAAATAAAGAGATCATGTCCTTTGCAGGGACATGGATGGGCTGGAGGCTATTATCTTTAGCAAACTAACACAGGAACAGAAAACCAAATACCACATGTTCTCACTTATTAGTGGGAGCTAAATGATGAGAACACATGGACACCTAGAGGGGAACAACACAGACTGGGGCCTATTTGAGGGTGGGGAGTGTGAGGAGGGAGCGGATCAGGAAAAACAACTAATAGATACTAGGCTTAATACCTGGGTGATGAAATAATCTGTACAACAAACTCCCAAGACAAAAGTTTACCTATGTAACAAACCTGAACATCTACCCACTAACTTAAAATAAAAGTTAAAAAAAAAAAGAATGTTCCCTAGAGCAAAATATTTCTATTGCTACAAGTAGGAAAAGTAAGAATACAGCCATACTCTGATCAACTCTAGTAATGATTCCAAAGAAATTCTATGACAATCAGAAGGAGGGGTGGTCTAGAGCTATTGTGCTTAAATGAGAACCAGAGAGTAGAGATGGTTGACCAGCTCAAAGGAACTTGGCTTCGGAAACATCTTGCTTAACAACCCAAAATAGCAAGTTTTAGTGACCCAGAGACACGCCTACAAGTAGACTATACTGATTTATACAGTCCATCTGGATGACAGTATTATTTCTCACTGAAAATAAGTAAAAGGGCATTTACAGCATTTCTGGAAACACAAGTACTTGCAGTATGCTACCAAAATCAAATTTCTGAGCCTGTCGAGTAGGTAACAAAATCAATCCAAAGGTCTCTGGTTTCTGTCCTGCTGATGTTTCTCTAATGCCACCCACATTTCGCTGCACACTTTCCATCTCACACAGAGCCCTAGAGTGGCTTCAATGCTAAAATTCTCAAAAGAGACGCTATACTACAAAATCCGAAAGCCAAATTTTTGTGGTCACTAAAATCTCCTTTATGGGCTCATGTTTCTCTGCACATGCCATAACACTGGTATTTCTCAGGGTTTTCCCTTTGCTCTCTTTTTATTCTCACTCTTCAGTCTCCTGTTGCCATCTTATCCACTCCCATAACTCAGCGATGCTGGTATCATTCAAGATTCCAACAGGAAACAGGTGGCACCCTCGGACTGGAGTAAACCATGCAGGGTTATTATAAAGAAGCAGACGTGATACAAGGGGATGGCATGTGATACTGCAACAACCTGGTGCCAGGACCTAGGAAGAGCTGTCACCATCTCTATACCCACTGGACTAGGAGAGAGTAATGACTGCAACTTAGGAGAGAGTTGTGTAGAAAATCACCTTAAGAGAAACAGTGACCTTCAATCGAGGAAAACAAGACCAACTAAACCTCCAAGGGAGGGAAATGAATACATTTGACCACAGTCTCCTCACTCCCATGGATCTCTTCCTGGAGATGGTTTGGAGAAGTTCTCCATGAGTGTTTTGTCTTTCTGCCTGTCTTGAGAGCCAAGACAATGCTGTCTTTTTCCATCTTTTCAAGGATGTTTGTATGGCAAATAATCTGGGAAGATGATAGCATTTCCTTCCAGAGATAAGGATGGCTGCTTACTATCCACCATAAGATTAATGTATGCTAAGGTCAAGCTTCTCCTGTCTGCACCAGGTGTTACCCAGCGTTTTTCACAGTGCCTTGTGGACATTAGGGTTTGGGAAACAGACACAAGAAACAGATATACTCTAGCTACTGCTATTGCTGTAAGTGATACAGTTACTTTGTCTCTGACCAGGGAGGTATCTGTGATACTGTGGCAAACTAACTCATTTGCTAACGAGTAGGGTAAATCCTAAGGCCCTTCACAGTTGTTGACAGGGGTCCCTATTGGCAGAACATAACCTGAAGTCAGAGGGCAGGGAAATCTGTTGATTAATCCATGGAGGTCAGCCTCCTGCAGTGAGAACAAAGTGGAGGTGGGTGAGAAGTGCATCTGAAGGGGCAAGTGCAGTGTATTTGTCAGATCATCTAAATGCTACACCCTCACTGTCAAAACAGTACCTCCAGACCTGACAGCACGAATATATTCTGAGCTTCTGACTCATATATCTAATTGCCCACTGGCTCTCACATGGATGTCTCAAAGTCCCAACGTTTTCAGTTTCACGGAATGATACCACATTCTGTCCAGCTGCCAACATGTGTTTTATTCTTGTCTCACTGCTCACTCCCCAAATCTTATCTCATCAATATGCATGCATTACTGATCTGTTTATTTCTCTTCATCACTATTATCACCAGCCTTGTCCAAGCCAACACCATTTCCTTTTCAGATTACTCCATCAAGGCTTCTCGTGCTTTTTGCCTCATCCTATCTCCCTTTCAGTGCTCTCTATACTTTAGCCACCTTGTCTTATGGTTCCTCATGTTAGCCCTGCTCCCGCCCACCACACGCCTTTTTACACATGTTTTCCTTTCCTCTCCTTGTGAGTAACTCCTGCTCATCCTTTAGATTTCTGATCAAATTTCCTCCTTAGAGATAGCTACCCTGAATATTCCAGTGTGGTCATGTCTTTGCTTCCCCACCAGACTGTGTTCTCTATTAGGGTAGAAACTAATTTATTTTTGTTCACCATGATAATCCCAGCTTGGAACACAATGCCTGTTATAGAATAAGCTCCCATAAAAATACATCAGAAGAATTACTACAATAAAACATAGGGCTAAGTCACAGTCAAATAAAACACCCTTCAAATACTAAAAAGCACACCTATTGTACAGTTTTCCTGGTCTAATAAAAAATTATATTTGCAAATAACTTGACTAAACATAACGATGGATTAGAGAATCTTTTTTGAGCTTGTTTGGTGATTTTTAACAAGACAGGAAAATAACCAAACAAATATTTTAAAGAATAGTATGACGTTAGATAAAATATATTTTAAGTGTTTATTGGGCTAAAATGAAGATTTGCTATCCAAATATTTTCATGATATTATCATTATTTTTCTGAATCCGAAAACATCACTTAAAGGGTTGGGGGGCACCATTTCCCCTATAGCAATTTGAATCTAAATTAATGTAGTAACACAATGGTAATTGGAACTGCAACTGAGATATTTTCATTGCTATGCCAAAGCACTTATTCTCATCTGTAACATCTGAGCTTTGAATTCCTAGTTTTAACACCTTATTTTTAATATTTAAGAAGAAATACATAAACTGAAAAATAGGTATTAGCTCCACATGAGTAAAAACACAATATAATGTATCTGGCACTGCCTCATTGCTCTAAGAACAGGAACAGTTTAATTTCCTCATATCTATAAAGGTACAGTATTAACATTGCATGAACACAAGCATTAGTATTTTCATTTTCTATTTCATTAAAAAATGTGATAAAGAAAAAGCATCTTCCCTATAGTACCATGGAGAGATTTTTTTTTTTCTAGACAGTTCCACCAATTCCAAAGTCAAACACCAGGATAACTCCTTGGAAATACATCTCTCTATCTTACTTCAAACTCGAAGTCTGTGTCAGTAGCGGCTGAGGTGGTGACTCTAGAAAAGCTCTTTCACTAGTTCCGAAGTTTAAAAAAAATCACTAACCTTTTATTTGGCGGAGAGTGTGTCCACATAACATCACATGCTCAATATGATTGATCAAAACAGGTCATTGAATTGACCAATTTTTTTTTTTTTCTGGGGCATCTCTCTCTCTTTTATTTGCTTAGCTGCAACTGAAATTGCCATGAAAAGCAAGAGCTGATAAGCAACCCTAACCCAAGCTGACTTTCCCAACTCTTCTCATTACAAACCCCTTTGCTGTCCCACCAAGTGAAGGAAGGGAGCTGGAGTGGCAGAATGGTGGAGTGAAAACACTGGAGTAAAGAAGGGACTGGGGGTACCTGAGCCCTGTCCCCAACCCACTACCATTTAATCATGTTTTAACTTACTAATAGTTTCAAAAAATCAAAAAAATGAGTGACAGGGTTAGCTCTAAGATCCCTTAAGCTCTGTGATTTCTATTACCAGAAAGAGAAAGCCAAAAGAATCATTTTTTTCTCAACTCTACCCAAATGTAACAGATCTGTTTTACACTTGAAAGTTTCTCATTGGTATTTGGTTTTAAGGAATAAAAATACTTCAAAAACAAAACAAAAAGTTGTGCCTGAAAGGAATCTTGCTTTGTTTGTTTTGAGACAGAGTTTCGCTCTTGTTGCCCAAGCTGGAGTGCAATGGCGCTATCTCAGCTCACCGCAACCTCTGCCTCCCAGGTTCAAGCAATTCTCCTGCCTCAGCCTCCTAAGTAGCTGGGATTACAGACATCCACCACCATGCCTGACTAATTTTGTATTTTTAGTAGAGGTGAGGTTTCTTCATGTTGGTCAGGCTGGTCTTGAGCTCCCAACTTCAGCTGATCTGTCCACTTTGGCCTCCCAAAGTTCTGGGATTCCAGGTGTGAGCCACCGCGACCAGCCTTGTTTATTTGGTTTTTACAAGAAGCTGTCTAGTTCCTGAGTTCTGTAAAATACAGGTACTCAGCCCTTGGTGTAGTTTCCATTTGACCTT
>NW_012110830.1:133482-139109 GCF_000951045.1 Mandrillus leucophaeus | reverse complement strand
TCAGCTGATCTGTCCACTTTGGCCTCCCAAAGTTCTGGGATTCCAGGTGTGAGCCACCGCGACCAGCCTTGTTTATTTGGTTTTTACAAGAAGCTGCCTAGTTCCTGAGTTCTGTAAAATACAGGTTCTCAGCCCTTAGTGTAGTTTCCATTTGACCTTTTGTCACAGAAACAGATGGGTCTGATTCCTAAGCCCTCATATTGAATTGGCCAAATATAGGGCCCCGGTCAGTGGACCAAAGGCTTTGTGTAAGATGACAAGGGTCAGCTCAGGGAATGTGGGGAGGTCTCTTTGGTCTTTCATGCTATCCTTGACGTTTTAATTTTCTTTGGTTAAAGAGGCCATTTATCTTTGTAAACCAAACATTTTTACTTTCTCTACTTTTCTATTATAGGCAAAAGAATGGACGTGAAGAAACTTTTACTGGTTTTTGAGACACTAAAAATAATAATAATGAGCCAGACATGGTGGCTTACACCTGTAATCTCAGCACTTTGGGAGGCCAAGGAAGGCGGATCACTAGGTCAGGAGTTCGAGACCAGCCTGACCAACATGGTGAAACCCTGACTCTACTAAAAATACAAAAATTCGATGGGTGTGGTGGTGTGGGCTATAATCCCAGCTACTCAGGAGGCTGAGGCAGGAGAATTGCTTGAACCCGGGAGGCGAAGGTTGCAGTGAGCCGAGATCATGGCACTACACTCCAGCCTGGGCGAGAAAATGAGACTCGGTCTCGAAATAATAATAATAACAATAATAATAAGGATGACAGTAATGTTTTGCAATAGACTAATCTATATGAATCAATGAAAACATTTTTGGTTTTATTTTTTGACAGCCATTGATAAATACACAGAAAAAAAACAAATCCTAATTCTAAAATGCTCATAAATCAATATCAATTTACAGAATTTGAGTTATTCATAAAAAAATTTTTCCTTCAGTTATTTTCCTTATCAAACTAGAAATGTCCATCTAATTTTAGGTGGTAAAATGCTAAGTGCATTTATGTAGATGCTGATTTAAATATTAGAATCAAATTACTTATATCATCTTTTAGGGATTAATTCTTCCACTTATAACCATTGCTTTTATGTCAAAGTATCTTTCTAAGGTAAACAGATCAGAGACAGCAGGTGGGGACAGGGTGTAGAAGGCAAAGCAGCACAGCTCGTAACTCAGTGAAATGTGTAGAGGCTGGCAGGCCAGTAGGATCACCAAGCTGAAGTTTAGCTACTTGATAATAAACTTCATACTATATGTCAGCAAAATCTCAAAGATTTCAGTATCAAGATCCATTCACAACTTTAAAACTTATTGACAATTCCAAGAAACGCTTTGTTTATATATCTACTATTTTTTACCATGAAGGAAATTAAAACTTTTAAAATGTTTTTATTCACTTCCAGTAACAAGAAAACTAAGTTATATGAAAAAAACTTATATATTTACATAAAAATAACTGATTTGTAAAACAAAAACAGCAGGTAAGAAGAATGTCATTGTTTCACATATTTTGCAAATCTAGTATCTTTCTTAATAGAAAGCAACTATGTATTTCTGTCTTCAATCTGTTTAAATATGTTACTTTGGTTGAAGTCTATGAAAAAAAATTCAGTCTTACCCAGATATGCAGTTGGAAAGCAGAAGTATTTTAATTGTTCCATTTAATTGTGGATATTATACATAAACATGTATATGAACAAATATAAAACAAAGTTTATGATATATTTTTAACTAAAAAAAAGCCTGGTTGATCAATATGTAGAGCCAGTTCTGATTTTTGAAAAAAAAAATACAAGTGTATATGTGACTATGTAGACATGGCTGTATAAGCATAGGAGATGTTGTTCATGAAAGTAAATACTATATTATTTAGCCTCTATAAAACCATATTTTTATATAGCATATAGAATATGTAAATATTATTCATTAAATTATTACTATAGTATCTATTTAACCACTATAATAACCTCTGGAAGCTGTGTTTTAAGAAATGATATGTGAATTATGGATATATTTTCCTTTCTGTTGTGTGTGTGTGGGGGGGGTGTTGTGTAAGTGTGTGTTCCTTTGCTTTGCAAATTAAAAAAAAAAGAAGGAAGAAGTGGAGAGGAAGCCAGACCAATTTCAGACTTCTGTGCATCATATAATGCCAGAAGACATTAGAACACTTACACAGTCCTCAGTAAAAATTTTTCTATTCTAAATCTCATATCAAATCATTTACTCATATGAGAAAACACCACCACAAAATTATCAAGTATGCAGAAAACACTATCCACATGTCTTCTTCAAAAATACTTTAAGATGTATTCTAGCCAAGTAAGACAGAAAACTCCAAATTAGGAATCAAGTAACAGAGAGGTTGCCATGTAAATGGATTAGTTACTAAATATGCTGTCCTCCATTATGAGACATTGTATATTTCAAGTAATAATACGGCAGCCCAATTACTCAAGAAAAGCATATAAAATACATATTGGGGCAGGTATAACTTCTGCTGTAGAAACTATAAAAGATATAGTATTTATTTCCTTTTATTTTGGAATACTCCTTAGCACCAGTGCAATTGCCATAATGTGTGACCAGAAATCAAATAAGCAACACTTTCAACACATTACAGATCATAAAGAAAATCTTAAAAGGAAACTGAAAATTGGTAGCTTATATCCCATGTTTCTCATTCTGCCTTGGCTTTAGCCTCATCTATGAAACTCTCCTCTTTCCCTTCCTCTGCCTCCCATCCTTACAGATATCTGGGTACAGTGGAAATGGATCTGCATTTCTTAAAGTTTCTCATTCAGGTATGACAGAATCCCTGCTCTAAAGGGAGGTGGCTTAGATGAATAGATCAAGTTAATAACAGTGTTACTGGATATTCAAGTAAAAATATACAACCAATATCTAGCTCCAAAGAGAAACAGAGATTTGGGTTCTACAGTGGTTTCTAAATTTCACCCAATTTATACAGAAATATATATGACCTTAAGGAAACTTTGTCTGACTTCTGATAAAACTGTGCAGATGGAATGTCAAGCACAAAATCATATAACTCATTAATTAATTCAAAAATATTAAACCCCTCTAGGTATCAAGCACAGGGCTAAATGCTGGAGATATGATATGAATAAAATAGACACGTGCCCTGCCTAAAGACGACAAATATACTTACAGAATACTCTCTTGGGACCTAGAGTACATTAAGAAGATTCCTTCAGACAAATTTAACAACAGAACATTCATTGGATTCACTGTCAATTGTGTTGTAGGGTTTTTTTGTTTGTTTTTTACAATAAACAGCAGATTTTCAATGGTTGGTCTAAAATTTTCTCCATGTTTGATGAAAAATATCAACTACAGTAAACTGGAAGGATTACTGCAAATTTTGACCACCTGGTAAATATCTAAGGTTGAAGTAGTATGTTATTTTCCTAGAATTCTGCTCTTTGGAAAAATTTAACTTAGCTCTATTTAAAATATTCTTTAATGTTTCCACATACCACTTAATAGCAACTAGTTAAAAACAAATACTTCCCTGGCATTATAATTACACTTCATATTGTTTCCCCAAATATTTCTTCAAAAGTTTCCATTTTTTCCCATATAAAATATTATTTTCTACATTATTTATCCAGTTATTCTTGTTTAATTCTTCTCATCTTTTTTCATAAATCATTTGCCACCTCCTTACCATTCTTGGAGCTACTTTCTGATTTCTTCTAGATTGCTAGAGCCAGTGAGGCAGTCAGAACCTAACAGTACTCAGTATGCTGCATTTCTCCAAGTCTCAGATAAGAATTATTGCCACTCTGTTCTAAGCCATGCCATTTCTGCATATAAAACAAAATAACATATCTAGGCTTCATTACGCTATGCAAAGTACTTTATTATTTAATCTACTCTTAGGTCCTTTTTGGCAACTTTCTCACACATGATAGTGTTTGTGTGATTATTTCAAGTGAATACAACTTAAGATTATATATCAAGTGACTATGATATCCTCCCCCTGTGATGTGTGCATGAAGGACTAAGTATATACTCAGGGAAGGAACAGAGGAATAAAGAGGACTACCATTTTGCATATCTTTCTAAAACAGAATTGCCATCGAGTTTTAAGAAATATTTTTGGCATATATTTAAGGCTTGGAATGGGTTGACTATTATTTTTTAAAATAGAGTGTATTGCAACCCACATTGAAGACATTTTTATCTCTAATATGCAAATTAAAACAAGGGGACTTCATGACCTGTGCATAACAAAAGAGCCAATGATTACAGTGGCAGCAGGGAGTACAGGGGGAGGACTATTTAAATCACAGTGAAACAATATTAATTCAAATATTGATTAATTGCACTATACTAGATATTTTAGATAAAGATGAAAGCAGTTTCTATCTACCAGGAATAGTAGGAAAGAGAAGGCAATATGGTGGTTAAATGTGGGCACAGAGCTCAGGCTCCCTGAATCAAACATGGCTGTTATACATTTTAGTTGTGTGACTTTGAGAAATTATTGAACCTCATTAACCTTAAGCTTTTATTTATCAGAGGCTAGAAAACATATAAAGCAAAGCTGAATGCCTGCCACTTGCTAAAGCTTATTTAAGGTTCTCACTTACCATAATTAAGTGCCTTATGGAAACTATCGCATTTAGTCATGCTTTTTCTTGTGAAGAAAGGGAGGCTCAGAGAGGTTAAGCCACACTAGAAAGAAACAACAGTCTTGTGATTGAAATACAGTTTTGTCTTATTCCCAATTTTATGCTATTTCTGTTTTCAATTTTTTAAATTAATGATATACAGAGTTTAAGTGTTAAATTATTCTAAAAGGCTTATGATGAAAAATAGCAGTCTCTTATAGATCTTCCCTCCACCAGGTTCCACTCTCTCACATGAACTGCCTATCCATCTTGGAGCTGTTTGTTTTGGTATTTACTTCATTAAATAATCCTATTTATAGTACACAATTTGATCAGCAGGTGGGAGATTCATGCAAGGCAGACTGGGATTAACTATTTCTTTCCACAATGAAAGGTGAGAATCAAGGACTCTTTGACCATTCCTATATTCTGACTTACTTCCATACTTCCCTTTCCTTTTGTCCTTCCCAAATAGTAATATACTACATTCAGTGTTTACACTATTATGACTATTGATCATTTTTTGCTAAGTAGTGTAATTTGATATTTATTGTCTTGTGCAACTTTTTGTTTTCTTCAAATTTAATAATTTTTCTAGTTTCCCATGTGCTTCCCATTAATTAATACGTTTCCAAACTCTCCTCCAATTTTCTAAATGTCTTCTCAATGTATCCAAAAATACCCGTTTGTTTGTTTGTTTTTTACCAGTGACCTTTATTGAAAACATTTCTCTTAGTTTACTAACCTTTTTCCTCTGGATGCTGGCCCCCTCATGCTGACACACAGTGTTTACCCCCTACATTATCTTCATAATCAACCAGAATATTATTTTTATGTCTTTCTCAAGTTGGATTGCTTATTCCCCAAATCCCATTAATTCTTCTTTCTTCATGCATTCCCTTATTTTGGTGGAGCAACATCTCTTGTAGGTTCCCAAGAAAGAGTTCTCAGGAGTTTTTTTTTTTCTTCTTCTTCTTTTCTTTT
>NW_012110830.1:131167-133432 GCF_000951045.1 Mandrillus leucophaeus | reverse complement strand
TTTTTTTTTTTTTTTTTTTTTTTTTTTTTGGAGCTTTGTATGTCTGAAAATCTTTTAGTCTTCCTTCACACTTAATTGATAGTTTTGCTAGGTTAGATATTATCTTCAACATTTTGAAGACATTACTCCACTGTGTTCCAGCTTCCATTTTGCTGTGAGGAACTCTGAACTTGTTCTTGTTTCTGATCCTTTATATGCTGCAATCACCATCCCACCCCTTTCAATACATTTAGGACCATCTTGATCCATTTCATGTTGCTATAACAGAATACCACACACTGGGTAGTTCATAACAAACAGAAATTTATTTGGTTCATGGCTGTGAAGGTAGGGAAGTCCAAGAGCATAGCACAAGCATCTGGCAAAGCCCTCTGTGTTGCATCATCCCATGGCAGAAGGCAGACAGGCAAAAGAGGACAAGAGCAAGCTAGCATGTGAGGGCTGAACTCACAGTTTCAAACATCCACTCTGAAGATACAACAACCCCATTCCCATGATAATAGCATTAGTCTTCATGATGGCAGAGCCCTCATTGCCTAATCACCTCTTAGTGTTCCCATCTCTTAAACTAGAGCATTAAGCTATTCCAAGGTCCTTCTATTTGTCTCCACTATTCTGTTCCATGATGCTATGCTTTGGTTTGAGTCTATTTTCATCTATTTTTGTGGGAACTCAATTGGCCCTTTCAATCTGGTAACTCAATTCTTTAATTCTGGAAATTTTTCTTGAATTAATTTCAATGTTCTCCTCCCTTCCATTTTCTCTGTTCCTTCTTTATATAGCTCTTATTATTTAGACAGTATCTTTCCACCACTGAATTCCTAAACTTACATTTCTTTTATCTTCAATTTTCCACATATATATATTAATTTCCAAGAGCTTTTCTCTGAATATTCTTTTAAAAATGACATCGTGTTCATGTTTCACAGATCCAATATTTTTTCTTATCTCTGAGAATATTAATGATCCATATTTCAAAGTGTTCACTTTCACAATTAGTCTCTGTTTCCAAAAGATTTCTTTTTGTTTAATTTCCATATTTAACATTTGACATTTCCTCTGATGTCTGTTAATTATTGCCTATCTGCTCACATAAGAAAAACTAACTGGAAATTCTGTGGGATGGATGCTCCACCATGGGTTTATATAGGGGTATGTAGCTAGTTTGTTTCATTTAAGAAATCCTGATCTTGGTATTTTTAGATATCGTTTGTTAGGCTTGTTGGAAATCCCAGAAAATAATTTCTAATTACTCAGATTTTGGGAATCTAGTGGGAAAAGATGGCTGCAGGGAGTCGGGGGTGGGGGGTCTTAATATTCAGATGTAAACTTTCATTAAATAATCCTCTTTCAGTTTGGTTCTCTTCCTTCATATGTGCCCAGTTTAGCAACACCTAGTTTATTATCTACAGAGAAAATTCTTCAATTTACTGTTGGGTTGGAGTAGGGACAGTGTTGAATAAAGAGTGAAACTGCTTCCTTAAGAGCCTTTCATCCAATTCTCTTGTTTTTATCTCCACCTTCACCCTCACTTTCTGGACATCTAAGTCTACCAATTCCTGAGCATTCTGGGGACCTTCTATGCAAATTAGGGTGCTTTCTGTGTTTCTTCATTATTGGCTTAAGCTTCAGCTATCCCAGATCTACACTCCTTGTCTGATTCTTAAAATGCTTCTGATGTTGTTGCCTTTCCTTTTCATCTCCATCTTATGCCTTTTAAAAATCTTTCTACATTTATTTATTTTACTAGGGTTTTAGAAAGTAATTTGAGAGGTATGTATTATACATGTATGCTAGATACATGGGTTCGTGCCCTATCTTTAAATAGAATCTTCAAATTCCTTGCTTTTCCTATTATTTTGGAATAGAGCTACCCTGAATAATGTACTTTACTCTTGCACATTTTCTTGTTCTTGGCTTTCCTTCTGTTCCGCAAGAGAAACGCATTACTGTGAGGAAGATAAGAATTATCATGGCTCGGCTGGGTGCGGTGGCTCACGCCTGTAATCCCAGCACTTTGGAAGGCCAAGGTGGATGGATCACAAGGTCAGGAGTTCAAGAACAGCCTGGCCAAGATAGTGAAACCTCATCTCTACTAAAAATGCAAAAAATTAGCCAGGCACAGTGGCAGGCGCGTGTAATCCCAGCTACTTGGGAGGCCGAGGCAGACGAATCATTTAAACTCGGAAGGTGGAGGTTGAAGTGAGCCGAGATCATACCACTGCACTCCAGCCTGGGAGACAGAGTGAGAGTCTACTTCAAAAA
>NW_012110830.1:128672-129842 GCF_000951045.1 Mandrillus leucophaeus | reverse complement strand
AGTGGTTTTAAAATAAAAATAGAGGAACCCACATAAAAAAACAGTCTGATGGGAATCAGAAATTATTATAAATTATAGAATCTGATAATTATCAGACTTCAACTAATGCCCTAATTACATAGAAATTCATTAATTATGTTTCCTAAATTTAGGCTCAGTAAAACCACAAAAAATAACTTTGGTTTCTCAAATTTTGAAATAATCCTAATCAGTATTGGATATTTTGGGAATATGAGTAGAAGAATCCCTTTATTTCTCTCTCCATTCTCACTTGATCAGAGTATATAAAAGGTTCCTGTTAATACATTATCAATGCTCATGTCTGGAGGCAACTTTTACAATAGTCTGATCATAAATTAACTAAGTCTGATCTTCTGCAGTTATGTTTGATTCGTATACTTAATCATGATGCAAAATGTACTAGCTTGCATGAATTCTATTAGCAAGCCATTTCTCCTGCCTAATACAGTATACATAAAGACATTAAACAAGACCTTACCTAAGACTACTTTCTATGGCATTTAATTTGATGCTTTTACTGTTTATAATTATGCTTTTATCCCTCAATCATTTCAATTTATGTTGCCAGGCTCCATTAAGACAATTTGAAATAATAATGAACCATTAGAGTCTATGCTTCTTTAAAAACCAAGATGTTAGATGTTAAAAATTATATATATTCTCATCCAAAATTATTTCCTTAATTTTATAAAAAGAAAAGTAAATTGTATTGTCATGATTTAAACTTACAATTTTAAGAATCCTGTCAGCAATGGAACAGAATAGAGAACTCAGAAATAAGACAACCCATCTACAACCATCTGATCTTCAACAAACCCAACAAAAACAAGCAATGGGGAAGTGAGTCCCTATTTCATAAATGGAGCTGGGAGAACTGGCTAGTCATGTACAGACAATTGAAACGGGATCCCTTCCTTACCCCTTGCACAACAATTAACTCAAGAGGGATCAAAGACTTAAATGTAAAACCCAAAACCATAAAAGCCCTAGAAGAAAATCTAGGCAATACCATTCAGGACATAGACATGAGCAAAGATTTCATGACAACAAATGTCAAAAGCAATTGCAACAAAAGCCAAAATTGACAAATGGGATCTAATTAAACTAAAGAGCTTCTGCACAGCAAAAGAAACTATCATCAGAGTGAAC
>NW_012110830.1:127159-128622 GCF_000951045.1 Mandrillus leucophaeus | reverse complement strand
AGGAAAAGTATTGCAAAATAGGTTCTTAAATTTAGCCTATTTCAGAAGAAACAACAAATAAGTCAAGCTTTCAATTGCTAGACCCTTATACTCACCAGAAAAAAAAAAAAAGTTTTCTAAATTCAAAAAGTCTCCCAATAAATATTAAGGACCAAAGCTAAGAGGGCCAAGTGTACAGCTTTTCCTATAAGCTGTGAAATTCCTGCTATATTAGATGGTAATTTAAAAAATCCTTCCTAGGATAGAGTAGGCTGGAGAAAGACGGGAAGAGAAAAAAAAAGCAGGCCTTACCCCTGAGGTTCCACTAGTACCAGGTGGGAAGCAGGGACTGGTAAAATAATATCTCAAGATAAATTTAGGAGCAGGGATACACGTGGCCCACTTGCCATGTGGAAATCAGCGAAGAGACCTCCTCATGAACTGCAGAATAGAAGCAATATAATTGTATAATTAGGCAAATGCGGCCCTTAAATGGGTTCAAAAGACCAAATTAAACAAACTGCCTCTGTACAATAACAAACTATAAATATATTGGCTCTTTTATGATATGATACAGAAATCAGAATCTATGCATTTTTAACGATATGTAAAATATCATCAGACTCCTTACTTGGTAAAGATATATACAGCAAGGGTAAGCATTGATAATCTGAGGAATGTGGTGTCAGTATTAACATTTGTTTTCTGTAACTGTTAGGACCTTCACTTATTTATAATCTGATTCCCCATATGAAGACCTGAATTGCTTTTAGCTAACTCTAGAGCAGCTTTTACAGATCACAAAGTGACAGCCAAGAGGTAACCAAAAGGATGAGGCTTTTACCAGCCCTAATGGAAGCTGTGGGATTCTGGAATCCCAATAAAGAATGCTTCCAGAGAAGTGGCCAACACAGTACTCACTTCCCTAACTATCTCCGTGCTACAGGATGGATTAATGGCCCGGGTAACACACAGAGTTGAGCTCCCTTTTTGGCCCCCAAACAAAGTAATTACAAGGAACATCAGCAATTATACCCTAAGCCTAGTCACTGCCTATGCAAAGAAAAATTATGACTATTATCATTATAATTTTTAAGAAGGCATTTTAAAAGTAAAAGGGCAGCTAAATCACATGGTATGAAAAGAATCATAAAAATTAAATTCCTTGGACTGTATCAGCCTACTCTTTAGTGTACATTATACCTCTAGTGGTTTTAAAATAAAAATAGAGGCACCCACATAAAAAAACAGTCTGATGGGAATCAGAAATTATTATAAATTATAGAATCTGATAATTATCAGACTTCAACTAATGCCCTAATTGCATAGAAATTCATTAATTATGTTTCCTAAATTTAGGCTCAGTAAAACCACAAAAAATAACTTTGGTTTCTCAAATTTTGAAATAATCCTAATCAGTATTGGATATTTTGGGAATATGAGTAGAAGAATCCCTTTCTTTCTCTCTCCATTCTCACTTGATC
>NW_012110830.1:109861-126354 GCF_000951045.1 Mandrillus leucophaeus | reverse complement strand
AATTGACAAATGGGATCTAATTAAACTAAAGAGCTTCTGCACAGCAAAAGAAACTATCATCAGAGTGAACAGACAACCTAGAGAATGGGAGAAAAATTTGCAATCTATCCATCTGACAAAGGTCTAATGTCCAGAATCTACAAGGAACTTCGAGAAATTTATAAGAAAAAAACAAACAACCCCACTAAAAAGTGGGCAAAGAACACGAACGGATACTTTTAGAAGAAGACATTTATGTGGCCAACAAGAACACGAAAAAAAGTTCAACATCACTGATCATTAGAGAAATGCAAATCAAAACCACAATGAGATACCATCTTATGCCAGTCAGATGGTGATTATTAAAAAATCAAGAAACAGCAGATGTTGGTGAGGTTGTAGAGAAAAGGGAACACTTTTACACTGTTAGTGGGTTTGTAAATTAGTTCAACCATTGTGGAAGACAGTGTGGCAATTCCTCAAAGACATAGAACCAGAAATACCATTTGACCCAGCAATCCCATTACTGGGTATATACCCAAAGGAATTTCAATCATTTTATTATGAAGATACATGCATGTGTATGTTCAGTGCAGCACTATTTACAATAGCAAACACATGCAATCAATCCAAGTAACCATCAATGAGAGACACTGGATAAATAAAATGTGGAACAGATACACCATGGAATACTATGCAGCCATAAAAAAGAACTAGATCATGTACTTTGCAGGGACATGGAAGGAGCTGGAAGCCATTATCCTCAGCAAACTATCAGGAACAGAAAACCAAACACTGCATGTTCTCACTTATAAGTGGGAACTGAACAATGAGAAGACATGGACACATGGGGGTTAGGGGGACAACACACACTGAGACCTGTTGGTGGCAGGGGTGGAGAGCATTAGGAAAAACAGCTAATGCATGCAGGGCTTAATACCTAGGTGATGGATTAATTTGTGCAGCAAACCACCATGGTATATGTTTACCTATTTAATAAACCTGCACATCCTGCACACGTACTCCAGAACTTAAAATAAAATTTAAAAATAAAATAAATAAGAGCTTTCAGAGAAAATAAAATTGTGCTTTCAATGACTTAGAAAAAAAGAACCCTGTCAGGATAACCATAAAGGTTTTCTATTTACTTTTGGATGTTCACATTTTATTTTTGACCCAGAAAATTGTTTGCTCATTTACCATAGTTTAAAGTTTGTCCCAGACTCAGGCCAAATTCTCCGAGCCATAAGATGCAGATAAAGTAGTCAGATGAAAACACTGAGCTTTTTTGAATGACTGATGTGCAAGGCCTTAAATAAAAGCATGTGCATCAATAGACACACAGTGTTTGACACATATGTTTACATACATGCATTGAGGCTGTCTGCCTTTATCGTTGGCTTTATACCTGCATGGATTATATTAGTGTTGGGCTATAAGAGAAAAAAAATGTGAAGTATGTAATCTTTCTTATGCAGTGAGTAGCGATGAAGAGACAGAGCTAGATAAAAAGATCCAGATGGACTATAGGCACAAAAACAGACTAACTCTACATCTAACTCTGCAAGTAAGAGGTGGCAGTAAATATGAAGCTGAGACGGCAAAACAACCAGGCATATAGTCAAACAAGCAGAATTACGAATCTTAATCCACCAGAACTAGGCAATAAGTCCAAATTTTGGTAGACAAGCAAGAGAAATATGGATTCTATTGAAGTAATTCCAATGGGAAGATCCAAAGCCCATATTTCCTCCCATGTCCTCAACTTCTTGAATGAATAAAATGATGGCATGAGCCACATTTTGGACCCTACTGAAGTTCTACTAGTGCTTAAGTAACTAGAAGGCAAGCTAAGGAAAATATACCATCCTACTCTTAGAGAAATATAGGTTTGAGTAGATCTATACCGAATCAAGGATATATAATCTGAAAAGCAGAAAGAAATAGAACCATTCTGTAAAAGAAAAAAAATAGCTTGCAAAAAAATAAAAGAATATATTTATTAAACTCTATGCCAGAAAACCAGAAAGTGATAAAAAGAAAGTGCTTTGCATTCTTAAATGATAGCAGGAGCTGGCATACTAGGGAGGAAGGTGATATTCTACAGGATGAGGTTATGTCTTAAAGCAATAGCCAACATTCAGTGCTCTCTCCCCCACTGCCAGAATGAATGAGGTTAGAAACAAGAGTAGAGATGAGAGTGACTCCTCTAGCAATTATACCTAATAACCCTATGGAAGAATTTTGGGCTTGATGTGTTCAGAGGTCCTAGGCTCCACAGAAGAAGGGATTCTACCAGGAAGCACAGTTATGAAGAATCAAATGAAAACAAATGTCCTCAGATCCATTTTGGATTCTTCAAGCCACTGAACCAACAGTCTATGATGCAGGTCTCCATAATGGCCAAGATTATTGACCCTGACAAGGAGGAAATTGGGTTGGTGCCACACAATGGAGGACCACGTGTGAAACTCAGGTATTCACTAGGTCATCTCTGTCTTTCCTTGTCCAATCCTGTTCTCAATACTGTAGGGCTGGGTCACCAGATGGGTACACAGAACACCATCCAGCTGAAGTTATAGAAGAGTTAAGGGGAACATGGAATGGATAGTGTAAAAGACTTCTATGATTAGGATGGAAGAAGGCTGTGTGACCAGAGACAGAAATAGGGAATTTAGCAGCTGTGTTTTCCTAACCCTCTTTCCCTTTTTCTTCTTGTTACCTTATATGAAGAGCATCAATGGCAGCTCATCTTTAGGTTTTAAGTGGAAATATGACCATCTTGGAATCATTCCTGATAAGGTAGCTGAAGGAATTTTTGTATTCTCTTTGTTGGGTTTCACACAGAAGTCTTTCCTCACCCTCTGTCTTAGAAACCTCATGTGTATAGATTACATCATTTACTTTGGATGCCAGCTGGGTTTGGCTAATGGAAAGTTACAGCAGGAGTTAAGGGAGAAAAGGAGAGTAAGGGGTGGGGTACCTATCTTCCTCATTCCTTTCTGTGTCCCACAAACAAAGACTACTGCTACTCTTTCCTTCTGACTCCAGTACTTCACCTTCCTTAAGATCTAGGGGTGGTAACAACTCCACTGTTGTTAGCCCAGGCTATCAAATCCTTATCTTTGTAAATTACACTTTATTAAATCCTCCTATAATTATCCTAATTTGAATGTACTATCTGTTTTCAAGGAGGACCTTGACCAATACATGTAGCATAACACAATGATTTTATTTACCTAGAAAATTACCCCAGTTTTACTTTTCCAAGATAAGAAAATTAAATATTAATCTGAATTTGGAGTAGGCTTGTAGGAATTAATGAATCTAAGCTCAAATAACATACAGATTTACTGAAATTGTCTTTGGGATTTTTTTTTTATTTCATTCTCTGATTTTAAGTATCAGAAAATAACCCAAGTATGGAATCCAGACTAATTTAGTGTTAATGATCCTGTAAGAGAAAGCAGGCAGACCCTAAACATAGCTTCAAGGTCTCAGCTTGAGTTCCAAATAAAACATGAATTATTACAATTGCTGTTATGAGTTAAATTATATCTCTTGAAAATGATATGTTGAAGTCCTAACCACTAGAGTTAAGAATGTGACTGAAATGGTTTGGCTGTGTCCCCACCCAATTTTCATCTTGAATTGTAGTTACCATAATCCCCACATGTCATGCGAGAGACTAGTTGGAGATAATCAAATCACAGAGGCAGTTTCTCCCATTCTGTTCTCATGATAGTGAGTCAGTTCTCATGAAATCTAATGATTTTATAAGGGGCTTCCCCTTCCACTGGGCACTCATTGTTCTCCTTGCTGCTGCCATGTGAAGAAGGCCATATTTACTTCCCTTTCCATCAAGATTGTAAATTTCCTGAGGCTTCCCTAGCCATGCCGAACTGTGAGTCAATTAAGCCTCTTTCCTTTATAAATTACCCAGCCCTGAGTATGTCTTTATTGGCAGAACAAGAACAGACTAATACAGTAAATTGGTACCAGGTAGTGGGGTGCTGTTATAAAGATACTCAAAAATGGAAGCCACTTTAGAACTGGGTAACAAGCAGAGGCTGGAACAGTTTGGAGGGCTCAGAAGAAGACAGGAAGATGTGGGACAGTTTGGAACTTCCTAGAGATTTGTTGAGTGGCTTTGGCCAAAATGCTTATAGTGATATAGACAATAAAGTCCAAGCTGAGGTGGTCTGAGATGGAGATAAGAAACTTGTTGGGAACTGGAATAAAGGTGGCTCTTGCTGTGTTTCAGCAAAGAGATTGGAGGCATTTTTGTCCCTGCCCTAAAGATCTGTGGAACTTTGAACTTGAGAGAGATGATTTAGAGTATCTGGTGGGAGAAATTTCTAAATGGCAAAGCATTGAAGAGAAAGCAGAGCATAAAAGTTTGGAAAATTTGCAGCCTGATGATGCCATAGAAAAAAAATAACCCATTTTCTGGGGAGAAATTCAAGTCAGCTGCAGAAATTTGCATTAAGTAACAAGGAGCTGAATGTTAATCACCAAGGCAATGGGGAAAATGTCTCCAGGGCACATAAGAAATTTTTCCAGCAGCCCCTCCCATCACAGGGCCAGAGGCCTAGGAGGAAAAAATGGTTTCGTAGGCCAGGCCCAGGGCTCCCCTGCTGCGTGCAGCCTAGGGACTTGGTGCCCTGCATCCCAGCCACTCCAGCTGTGGCTAAAAGAGGCCAAGGTACAGCTCAAGTCATGGCTTCAGAGGGTGCAAGCTTCCACGTGTTGTTGAGCCTGCAAGTATACAAAAGTCAAGCACTGACGTTGGGGAACCTCCACTTAGATTTCAGAGGATGTACGGAAATGCTTGCATATGCAGGCAGAAGTCTGTTGCAGGGGTAGAGCCCTCACGGAGAACCTCTCCTAGGGCAGTGCAGAAGGAAAATGTGGAGTTGGAGTCCCCAGCCCCCACACAGAGTTCCCACCGTAATGCTTAGTGGGGCTGTGAGAAGAGGGCCACCATCTTCTAGACTCCAGAATGGTAGATTCACTGACAGCTGGCACCATGCGCCTGGAAAAGTCTGAGACGCTCAATGCCAGCTCATGAAAGCAGCCAGAAGGGAGGCTATACCCTGCAAAGCCACAGGAGCAAAGCTTCCCAAGGCCATGGGATCCCACTTCTTGCATCAGTGCGACCTGGATGTCAGACATGGAGTCAAAGGAGATGATTTTGGAACTTTAAGGTTTAATGACTGCCTTTTTAGATTTTGGACTTGCAAAACCCCTTTGTTTTGGCCAATTTCTCCCATTTGGAATGGGTGTGTTTACCCAATGCCTGTATTCCCATTGTATCTAGGAAGTAACTAACTTGCTTTTGATTTTACATGCTCATAGGTGGAAAGGACTTGCCTTATCTCAGATTGAGACTTTGGACTGTGGACTTTTGAGTTAATGCTGAAATAAGTTAACGCTTTGGGGGAACTGTTGGAAAGGCATAATTAGTTTTGAAATGTGAGGACATGCGATCTGGGAGAAGCCAGAGGTAGAATGATATGGTTTGGCTGTGTCCCCACCCAAATTTCATCTTGAATTGTAGTTCCCATAATCCCCATGTGTCATGGGAGGAACCCGGTGGATATAATTGAATCATGGGGGCAGATTCCCATATCCTGTTCTCATGAGAGTGAGTTATCATGAGATCTGATTATTTTATAAGGGGCTTCCCCCTTTACTGGGCGCTCATTCTTCTCCTTGCTGTTGCCATATGAAGAAGGCCATGTTTGCTTCCCCTTCTGCCATGATTGTAAGTTTCCTGAGGCCTCCACAGCCATGCTGAACTGTGAGTCAATTAAAACTTTTACCTTTATAAATTACCCAGTCTTGAGTGTGTCTTTATTGGCAGCCTGAGAACAGACTAGTATAGTGACCTTATTCAGAAATAGGGTCTTTCCAGGGGTAATTAAGTTAAAATGAGGTCATTAGGATGGGACCTAATCCAGGATCACTGGTGTCCTTATGAAAGGGGGTGACTTGAACAGAGAAACAGATGCTCACAGCTGGGAAATGATGTGAAGAGACACCAGGAGAATATCACATAAAGAAGGAAGATTGGGGTGATGTATGTATAACACAAGGAATGTCAAAGATTGCTAGAAAACCACCAGAACATAGGAAGGATGCCCTTTGTTATGGGCTGAATTGTGTCCTCCCAAAATTCATGTGCTGAAGTTCAAACCTCCAGTACCTTTGTGACTTTGTGGAGAGAGGGCCTTTAAGAGATAATTAAGTAATTAATTAATGAAGCACTAGAGTGGGCCCCAATCCACTATGACTGCTGTACTTATGAGAGGAAATTTGAACACGGACACACATGGAGGGAAGGTGCTGTAAAGACACAGGGAGAAGACAGCCACCTACAAGACAAGGAGAGAGGCCTCAGAAGAAACAAATCGCTGATCTCACACTTCTAACCTCCAGAACCATAAGAAAATAAATCTCTATGTAAGCCACCACATCCATCATACTTTGTTATGGCAGCCCTAGCAAACTGATGCACCCTACAGGTCTCAAAGGGTGTATGACCCTGCTGACACCTTGATCTTGGACTTCCAGCCTCTAGAACTATGGGAGAATAGATTTTTTTAGGAAGTTGCAGAGTAGAAAGCAAGGTGATAAAAATGGAGACCTTTCCTATTTGCTTTAGAATATACGTGGGAGTAACATTCCCCACAACTTCATTTTATTCCATGTTATACCAATGATGCTGATTAGCATGAATTTAAGAATATGTTAATACTAATGCAACAGGATATAAAATGAAACTTCCTGTCTTAATTTCAGCTGAGACTCCAAGACTGCAGTGAGAAAGTTGTCCCACACTCCAAAGAAAAGTGCTAGATTGTTTCATCAAGACTTTTAAAGATGGTGGGTAAACACTGGAGTTTTTATTTGTTTAACTTTCAGTCTAACATCTACCATGAGGGTATAAAGAGTTAAATTTGGGGGGAACAAACCCCTAAGTTTAATGTATTCTATTGCAACACTATTTCTCCAATATATACAAATTAGAGCAAAATTTTAGGTAACCAATTGCCCCTTTTAGTTGAGGTTTTATTTATTCATCCAACAAACATGTATTGAGGGCTTACTGTGTCTCAGATACTACTGTATTGGCTGAGGACACAGCAGTGATCAAAACAGAAAATATCTTCATTCTGGTGAATGAGAAGGAAAAATTAACAAGATAAATAAATAAAGCATTTCTATTGATAGATGTGATAATAGTGAGAAGAAAAATAAAGCCAAGAAGAATAACACAAAGTGTGTGTGTTGGATGTGTATACCAATTGTATATAATGTGGACAGGAAAAAAAGGTCACATTGAGCTGGAGCAATTTGGTAGAAGACCAGAAAGAAATGAGAAGGCAAACAGTGCAAATTTCTTGGACACAGACATTGAGAACAGAGGAGACAGCAATCGCGCCATCCTGAGGGCAAACTGTCTTCCAAAGACCAGGGAGAATGCCGCCTGGGCCGCCTGGACTGGAGCAGAGACAAGGGAGAGTAACGGGAGATGACATCAGACAGGTAACGTGGTGGGGAGGGAAGTTAATAGAGGTGAGAGCTTCTACTTGTAATACTTTTGATGCTCCAAGGCACACACAATGTCCCTTGCTTCACCACCTGCAGGAAATTCCAGGGGGCAGATCATGGTTTTTGAGGTTGCAGTTTCTACTTACAAAGATTCTCTAAGGTCCATACAGTGTCCCTTACCTCACTGCCCACAGTGAACTCCAGTTTTACAAACATCCATGGCATTTGTTCTGTGATTTTTCCTTTCTAGGTCTCTGAAGAAAAGTAACAAATGTTCAAGAATTATTTGTGATTTGGGGAAATAACTTGTTTTATGAAGAGTCACCTAAAGGTTTTCTTTTCCTTTTATTTGAATGTCCAAAACCTTTTTGAAGTTATCTCTTTGATAATTTCAATCCATTTATCATCCTAGCCTCAATCCTGCTTTTATGATGGCAAACAACTTGGCTGATAAAACTAGCAGAAAATGAAGGAATTCAATGAAAACTATAGCCAAATATATATGTTATGAACCATAACAAGCATGAGGTATTTATGACACCTTGATTATTGAGATTTAGCTTTTTCTGTAAAAAAGAACATTCTTGTCACAAAAATTTGGGAAAGAAAGAAGGCAGTAAGCGTCAGTCAAGTTGAAAAAGCAGCTGTGTAACTGACAAGACCTGGTATAGCCCACAATTCCAATTAGTAAGAGCATCAAGAAACCAGGGTGGCTGCAAAGGGAGTCCCCGAGGGGAAAAAGTTTCACAGGCACGTATTTTAAAAAGGAAGTAGGAGCATACAGTCTAAGAGAAATAAAACAGACTGACAGGAATCTAGAAGATCAAAGTCAAAAATGAGCTGATGCTTATGAAAAAGGCTGAAGACAAGAGGGACCTTTTAACTTGATCTGACAAAAAAAAAATTAAGAAAATGTACCTCTTAGAGTATTAGAACTCAAAGTAAGTGATGTTATACTAAGGATTCACCTGCTTGCTTTGAATACATGCAAACCTCCAAGCACAGAAAAAAAAAGTGGATACAATACAGCAGCAAATGTGAGTAAAGAATCTGTCAATAATTACTTGAAAAATTGCAGTGAATTAGAGATATAAGATATATGGACAGAAAAAAAAAAACACTGCCTCAGTAAGAGTGGTGCCTGGTGCACTGATAATATGGATTTATCTTTGTGTCACATTATTCATTTTCTACCATCCTTATATACTGTCTCTCACATTGTCATCTGTCACATATAAGTCTGCTCTAGAATAGATGCACATGTCATTCTCCAAAACCTCCTGGTTACAAGTTACAGAAAATGCTAAATCTCTGTGTTCCTAATTACATAATGCAGATATTTTAAAATATAGCGTGCTCTTCCTCTACTTACAAGAATTTGCTTTCCTCCAATGTTCTTAGATAAATAAGAACTTCCCATCCCAGAGGTGATTTCTCTTCTATGTCTGCAGCCGAGCAGCCTTCTGTTCCATGTGTTTCCTCCTCTCTCTATCCCTCATCCTCTTCCTCTTTTGTTGTCTCTTTCTGCTGAGAAATAGGGTGCTTCACTTTCCTTTTCTTTTTTGTTGGGGAGAATTAATTCCAACTTTGAGTCCAAGCTCAAAACAAATTATCCAATGGGCAGCACAGAGAGCATCTTATTTCCTGAGTACCACTAAGTATCCTACCCAACAAGGCCATCCCTAGGGAGTGAGGGGCACTTGGCAATTAATTTTGCAGGGCCTTGTCTTACACTAGCAGTTTGATCTTTAAAATGTAATATGAATTCATGGGCTTGTATAAGGTATAGTGATTTTTCAGTGAAAGGACAGAATAATGAGTAGAAAAGACAAACATATGGGTTTCTTTTCCAATCAGTGCATATGACAATTCTTCTTAGTGTCCAAGCACCATCTCTTCCTGTCCAGGAATAGGAATCATCAATTCACATTCTTTATTGTCATAGGCATAATTCCTGGCTCTTTCATACTGCCTCCTGGGAGAAAAAGGTAGCAATGCTCTTATTACTCATAATGCCATGGCTCTTCAAACCTGTTCAGATTTCTTAAAAATATAGGCCTGCTTGCCTCTTGAGTTCCCTAACTCCATTTATTTAATGCTGATTACATTATTACTCCTAACACTCATTCATTGTGCTGCCTGTAAATATTGGCTTCTAATGATCTCACAAAAGTTGTTATTGTGCTTTATTGACAATGCCTACACATGCAAGTCTCACTCAGACGATGCACAAAAATGTAAATGATAATTTGTTTTTTTGATTGTGTTAAATTTACTCTTCAAAATTGTATGATATAAAACAAAACAACACATCCTCCAATCCCTTGTCTTCTTTGAACTCTTAAGAACATAATCCCGGCATTCTTAGAGTGTGATCCTTTTCAGCGTTGACCACACTGTTGCCTTCCACACACGGCCACCCAGGTGGGGGTAAAAGGAGTGTTTCCATGGGGGCAAGAAATGTCTCTCCCTTATCCAACATACCTTAAGACCAAGTTGGGAGAGCATGATGTCACCACATCGATCAGAGGCAAGAGAGGACATCAACTGGGAGGACCCATTGGCACTGCAGAGCCACAGTCTAAAAATGCTTATGAGGAAATAGGTGCAGCCACTACCAGGGGTGGCCCAACATGTAGTATGGAGCCTATGGAGAGGGTGGGGCAACTGTTCTTATTGTCAGCTGCTGGGGAGTTATGGGTAAAGGACACTTGTCTCCAATCTTGCTGCCTTCTGTACTGCAGAATGGAGATGAATCTGCAGTCACAACATGGGTAAGTAAGAGCCAATACATGGGTCCATATACATGGCTCAGGTCCAAGGGATGTTAGTGTACCAGGGGTACCCCAGGGCCCTGGGCTCATCCTGTATACCTATGTGAGAGTTACCTGGGATGATCACATCAATCACATGGGCACCATGCTGGTAGCCTAATCTTGTGTGAGCTCACAAAGCAAATACTACACAGGCTTGCAGGAGTGATCAACTTACCAAACTACCCTTTGAAGCCAGAGTCCTGCCATTTGAATCCAGCCATGGAACCCTGGGATGCTCCCATAGGTGCAAATTACACAGGTCCTCAGGATATCTGGTTAATCTGTCATGTGTAGTAGACAGCTCCAAATACTTCCAAAAGGAAAAAATGAGACTGAGGCCCATGCATGTTCCAACCCAGGCTCAGGGCACCCTGACTGGATGGCACTACCAACGCTGCACCATTCCAGACATCATAGGGGAATTTAGAAAATTTCAAGAAAGACACAGTCAAAGCACAAGACACCCCAATTTATAAGGCCTGGAGCAGAGGCCCCATTTGCCCAGGTCTAAGGGAAGCACTGCTGCCTAAGGGAAGCACTGCTGCCTAGACACAGTAGCTCATTTTTTTTTTTTTTTTTTTTTTTTTTAGTTGGAGTCTCGCTCTGTCACCCAGGCTGGAGTGCAGTAGCCAGAGTAGCTCATATTTTTAAGTATGCCATGCTCAGGATCATACAGCAGATACATACTTATAAAATATCTCCTAGTTTACATAGTGGAACTAAGTGTCATTATTTCTTGACACTCCACAAAATGGTAGTGTTCCACAATCCGAATAAATACAAAAAAATTATTTGGTCTAATTATTTACTTTATTATTGATGATACTAAAGCCTAGATAGGTATTAGTCACTTACCATTTCACCTCCCCATGTCCCACTGCTTACACTTTGCCAATATTCAGGTTCCCAAAGTATAAATTGGCCTCCCCCTTTGCATCAAGTGCATTGGCCTTGATTTTCTCAGCATAGTACAAGACATTACTCGCCACTGGTGCTCAATCAATACTTTGTGAACAAATGACTCAAATTCCCATAACATGGATGGCTCGAGAGTTCATTCAGCTTAGTTGAACACTCCATGGAGTGATGATACAGCAGAAGTTTATTACATTACAAACATGACAAACCAGGTTTCAAAACCAAAGAAACCTGAAATAAGATCCTCAGCACTGACCCCAGTGATGGGATAAACAAATTGGCAGCTGTAATAACTCCAGTGTAATCCTATTAATCAACAGCCCCAGAATAAAATAGGAGACAACCAGGACTCCTTGCAGCAGCACTAAATTAACTTCCTCCAACACTGTCACACAGGAGGAAACGATTCATCATATTGAAGCCTGAAGCTCATTTTTCACATGAAAAATGAATGTAAGAGTAATTTAATGAAAACAGGTACATTTCCATAATGTTTAGGGCTTTATTCTTTAAAAAAATCAAGAGCTTCCTGGATAAATGAGTAGAGTAGAGTATACTGCCCTTGTTGACCTTCCCTGGCATAGATTTTTTTTTATATGCCCTTTACTGAGTAAATAAATAACTTCGCACATATGCGCATGCTGTGTGTTTCTTTACGCTCTCGGTGACTATCCATCTCCTAATGGCATGATGCTGATGATCTCCAGCATCTCAATTGTCCTCAAAACCTATGCGATACACCAAGACAGAGTAAACCTGTCTCAGTCTTTCTTGATCAGCATAGCCACGCAGATAGTCAGAACCTTTGAGCTACAGTCACTTTGCTTAGTGATGAAGGCTTTTTTGGAGCTCTAGAGATTTCAGGAATATCATATGCAATGTTCAAAGATCAGAGCAGGTGGAGAGGACTGAGGCCCACAATGAGGGCTTCTTAGAACACGTGGATCTTAAACAGAGTCTTGAAGAAAAGGGAGGATGTGATCAGAGAGGAGGAAGAAGGGATGCTTCCAGTAGGAGGAATTAGAATGTTCAAGGTATAGAGGAGAGAACTTCACAGAAAATAGAGGGGCCCTGGGAGATGAGCAGCCCACCTGTATTAGATGATGTGCCAAATCATGGTGGTTAAAAATAACACTGGCTAGATATGCTGAGGACAGATTAGAAAACTGGTGTGCATAAATTCATGTTCATTAACTTGAAAAAGAATTAAAGCACAAAAAAGCTTCTTATCTAAAGGAAGTCAATGGAAAATAGTTATAAATGGGACCATTCACTATACTTCCCTAATTTATTCACTATACTTCCCTAATTTTCCTAATTTATCAGACTTTTGTGCCTCGGTTGTTTGAACATGCTCTCCCTCTCTGGGACTCTTTAATAATGGAGCGTGAGGTAGTGAGAACAGTCAGTGGTCTGCACATCAGAACACTGAGCTCCAGAACTTGCTCCTGGGCCAACCCACTGGATTGCTTTGACGAAACCTGGAAACACTTTTAACCAAACTTAGAAAGGAATGAATTGATTCTCTTGGCAATACTGCTTTAGTAATATTTACTGGGCACTTAATGTACTGCCTGTTTAGGCATCAACACCTTTGGGGGTTTTGTTCGTTCCTTGTTATATCCACCCCCATGAAATTGGCATTTTCCTCCTCCTCTTCTATATGAAGAAAATGAGGCACTGGAATCAAGGCCCAGGTCTGTCAGTCTCCATGGTCTATATCCTCATCCCCTCCCCTATCCTGCCTCCATCTTGTCTCTGAAGGTGCCACCTCCTTCAGTAGTTCCTGAGTGAGGAAAAGTGAGGACACCATCAGCTGTGCCTTGGACAATGTGGGTTTGGTTTTGCTTAACAGATCACGGGCATCCAATAGGTATGTCTGACGGTTAACTTTATGTGTCAACCTGACGGGGCCACAGGATGCCAAGATTAAACATTTCTAGATGCATCTATGAGGGTGTTTCTGACTGAGATTCACATGCAAATCAGCGTACTTCATAAGACAACCTGCCTTCCCCAGTATGGGTGGGCATCACTCAGTCACTGAGGGCCTGAAGCAAAGCCAGAGGAAGGAGGCATCTGTGCCCTCTTATTTTTTCTGCCTCACTGGTGAGCTGGGACCACTCAACTCATCTTCTCCTAACCTTGGTCTGGGATATACACCTCTGATTCTCAGGCCTTCAGACTCACACTGAATTACACCACTGGCTTTCCCAGGTCTCCAACTCGCAGACTGTAGGTTGCCGGATGTCTCGGCCTCCATAATTGGAATGAGCCAGTTCCTCACAATAAATCCTTCCTTTTCCTCATGAATGAGAGAGAGAGAGAGAGAGAGAAAGACAGAGAGAGTGTGTGTGTGTGTGTGCGCGCGCGCGCGCGCACACTGATGTGTTGATATTACTGAGGTGTTTTAGGGAACAGGGTGAAAATGAATTTCAAATGATTCAACAATACAGCACTGCAGCTTCTGGAAGTCATGAGAGTTCAAGACTTGCCTTTTCACTAAGCTGGGGAAACGCTATACAGGTAATCCTTCTTTGTACAGCTTTACACTTCTGTAGCTATACAGTTGTGCTAGCTATTACTGCAGGGCAGTTCTATATGACACAAACTCTTGGTGACAGCAAGGCCAGCCTTTCCTCCTCTTTGTAGCTATATCTGTTTGATGTACTCCAGCCTCTGCCCCTTATGAACTTTGTGATATGTGGCAAACCAATTCACCTCCCTGAGCTTTCCTCTGCCCTGAAATGAGAATGATAAGGGCACTTCCCTATAGGGATTAAATGAAGGAAAGGGTATAGCTCAGAGGTAGAGCCTTGGACTGAAGAACAAGGGACTAAATGATATAGTGCATGCCAAATGTGTGGCACAGTGCCCTGCATGACATGAGGGCTCAAGGACTACTTATATTGTTAATATTTCCAGGTCTGTATTGGGTCATGCATTTCTTCCCACTGAAAGCTTTCCTACCTCTCCTCAATGACCTCCCTCTCAATGCTCCTACTCCTTCCTAAATAGGTCCAATCTTATTTCCTCCAGGCCTCCTGGGCTGTCTCTTCTGGATGCCTGGGTCCATATCTGCATGCAGACAATCCATGGCTCGAGCAATTCACTGCTCTCCAGTCATTTCAAAGGCAGATTATTGTCGCCCAAGTACATTCTACCATTGCTGAAGAAACAGAGGCCCAGGCACTGGTGCTGACTACTACCAGGTGGCCCCTCAGACAGGACCCCTGTCAGGGACTAAGCTGTGGTATCCACTATGTTTACTAGGAAATGGAAGGGTGAGGCACTCAGAGGGTTACCAGAGTGGTCAGAGTGGGTTAGGCAGGAGAATGAACACTGAACATGATCCAGGCTGCCCTCTGTAAGACTAGCTGAAAAAAGCTACTGTGGTTCTCAGAGTGGCCACACCCAATGCAGGTATAAAAGTGGCCAGGTTAGAAAACTCCCAACTGGACACTAGGTCTGTGTCTATCTGGATACTCGTAAGCAAGCTCAGGCGATATGCTTAGTCATGTCCTGATCTCTCCTGTAAAAATTAAGCCAGAAATTAAATTTCCCTCTTGGCTCTCTGCTTATGTTTTCTACTCACATTGTTTCTGTGGCTAAATGTCTACCATTGTGAAGGTCACAGAGCCCTCCTAGCCTTCTTACAAGCAGAGAAGGCCACAAATGACCATTATCAAACAGGACCTGTCTGACTCTCTCCCTGCATGGCTTTTTATACTCATGGAAGCAGATGGTAATATTATGATGAATAGAAATGGGTAATTGTCCAGGGAAGCAAAAGATGAGGACATATCCTCATCCCTAATATCCAATAATTCTTTAAAGAGCATAAATTATTTGACAGTTGTTCAAAACCAAAGTCTCCCACAACTTGCTAGAGAATCAAAAATGGATGAAGGCCAAGTAGGAATTCACCAAACCAAAATACCTGCACGAAATGCCACCTGAAGGTTTAAATTACTAAATATTGTTTTACCCTTCAAAGTGTGCCACAAAAACACATTTGTAATCATTAGTAATATATGCGTGAAGTAATGGATATTGCTAAACTGTCTCCTGAAGCATTTGCTTAAGTGGGTAAACAGCAACCCTCTTATGTCACAAGTTCACAGTTCATTAGAAAGAATCCTTTCTACATATACTATATAGGGAAAATATCATCCTAATCCTGATCAAATGATCACAAAATCAATGTTAATAAGGATCAAGAAAATAGTAGTGTACTTATCATTTACATTTAAACATTTTTTTCAAACAATTTTAATTCCAATTCTACAATGACTTGTAACTTTAGTCAGATAATCAGAAAAACTTTCATTTATTTAAAAATTCTCCCTTTGCCTCTCTGACTGCAGAGAACCTCCATTGTTTTGTTTTCCTGACATTCATTCTCCCCTCCTCCGGCAATGACCCTCTGGTCTTCCCATGGAGATCCACCTCTCTCCCACCCTCTCAATTTGTGACCTGGGGAGGTCTCACTTTCCACTTGGCTCCAGGATAAGTATTCCACTACCACCTCACCTGGACAGAATAAGAACCCAGCAAACTCATCTCTTATCTCTTCTGCTCGCTAAATTCTGCTTCCTTTCTTTTGTTCTCTGTAGATCTGCATTCTCCCTCCTTTATTCACAGGGCAGAGGTTTTTATTCTTAGCTCCTACATTATGTTGTTACTGTCCCATTCTCATCTAAATGTATGCCAGTTGTCTTTGCATTCTGATTCCAAAAGCCCAAGAAAGAAATTCCTACCAACATATATGTATGTAACAAGAAACCAAGGAGTTATCACCAAGAGTATAGGGGCTTATATTAATACAAACTTGGGTGGCTTATTCCTCACAAATCTGGGATCAAACACCAAAAGAAAGGGCAGATTCTTTAGCTGGATGATACCCTAAAAGATTTCTACTGCAACTTCCTTCTTCCCTCTCAATCTTACCTTTATTTCCCTCAGTGGGCCAACATTTCCCAAATCACCCAGAATGATAATTTCTCAAGTGCAGAGAGCTTACTAGGATTCAAACGAAGTGTCAAATCTTTGGAAGTCTGGGTACAAACAGCTGCTAGAAAGAGAATCTGACATTTCCCTATCATCATTGGCATTCATGTCATCATCTTTTATGAAAGATGATGAAAGTTACCCAAGCAATTAGGTAGGATTTTCATGAGACTAAATCATCAGCCTTATATAATCAAATGCCATTATACAAGG
>NW_012110830.1:105979-108616 GCF_000951045.1 Mandrillus leucophaeus | reverse complement strand
TGATTAATAGAAAAAACAGAAGAATAAAAACATACATTGTAAGTTTGGAAAAGAGACTTACAAGAAAAGGGACAGTTGGCCAGAGTTGTTTACCCAGTGGGTTATCACTAACAGACTGTCTATGATACTGAAGGTGATCCAAATGTCACCCCAAAATATGCTACCCCAAAATATGTCATTTTGACATAAGGATTACTTTGAACTGAAGGAAACTGGGATTTCATAGAAGTTGCCAGGACTTCCTTTATCTGACTAAAACCAGAAACTCCTGAGCAATGAGGACTGCCATAGATTCCCTCCTGCAAGGAAGTTTTTGGCCATGAAGAAGACAGAAAGTTGGCACCAAGATGAACCTGCACAACCAAGCCTTACTAAAATAACCCATGTCTTCCATTAGATTCTCCCATATATCTACCTTCCTACAGGTTAGCACTCCCAGAAGCTAAAAAACCTTTCCTTTGCCTTGTCACACATCCATACTTTTATCATTCTTTGTTAAAAATGGTACATAAATTCTCAGGCCTATCTACTTCTTTGAAGCTTTACTTCTTTTCTAGGAAGACCCCTGTGCTAAGAAAAGCTAACGTCAGGTAAAATTTGTTTGCCTTTTCTCCTGTTAATCTGTCTTTTCTCAGTCTATTTTACAGGACCCCAGCCAATGAACCTACGAGAGTAGAGGAAAAAAGTTTTTCTCCTCCCCTGCACTACCATTGACTTTTTCTTCTCCACATTAAGCATATGATTACATACTGCTCCTTTGCTTGGTGATTTTAACTTGGATGATGAGGCCGAGATCTAACTTCATGACTCTCCTCAATTATATGAAACATTATTTCATGAAAGATTGTAGGCAGCTGCCAGTCATTCTAAGTAAGAAAAAATAGCCTTACAGAGTAGCAAGAGAGACTTTAACTCAACATGGGAAAGAACTCCAGACTCATTCCACATTGAACATTTCCCAAATAAGAGGGATAAAATGGTTTTATTTAGAGATCTTTAAAGCAGAGAAAAAAAAATTCTGAAGTTTTAAAAAACCCTTTAAGGAGCTAGCCTTCAATGGTTT
The DNA here is from genome assembly GCF_000951045.1 of Mandrillus leucophaeus. Lineage (NCBI taxonomy): Eukaryota > Metazoa > Chordata > Mammalia > Primates > Cercopithecidae > Mandrillus > Mandrillus leucophaeus. The sequence continues at coordinate 107,553 of NW_012110830.1, read as the reverse complement.
CATGAGGTTCCTGTCTGAATCATTATCCATCTCTAATAAGTGCATTCCTTTCTCAGTATTTGAAGTCAAAACATGAAGCAATTCACACTCTGGTTATTTGATTAAATTAATTTCTGCCTTTCAAGTTTTCAGATATAAAAATTACCTAATAAGAGGAATTATTTTCTCTGAACTGAGAGGATGGAAAAAGATTCCATTACCATGTAGAAACGTAACACATTTGAAAGTAATGTGGCCTCACTCTCATGTGCATAACTGGTGTTATTCATCTTTTTGGAAATTATTTTAATTCAGTCTGGAAAATAAAACACAATTTAATATAGATACTTCCTGTTTCTCCACCCACATACTTATTTGCATTTTCAGCTTTTAATCAGGTTTGTAAAATAAGACACTCTTGAAATTTACAGACCTTTGAGACTAACTGCTTTATTCAGTTTATATACTTACTAGTCTATTGCCCAAAAAATATCTCAGACCCAAAGTCACCATAAATGATTGGCGAAAAAAATCAAATTGGATCAATGTGTTGTTGGAAAAGTTCATGTGACCCAGAAGCCTTTTTATTTATTTTGTGTTTTTTTCTTATTATACTTTGGTTCTAGGGTACATGTGCACAACGTGCAGGTTTGTTACATAGGTATACATGGGCCATGTTGGCTTGCTGCACCCATCAACTCATTATTTACATTAGGTATTTCTCCTAATGCTATCCCTCCCCCAGCTCCCCACCCCCAAACAGGCCCCAGTGTGTGATGTTCCCTGCCCTGTGTCCATGTGTTCTCATTGTTCGATTCCCACCTATGAGTGAGAACATGCGGTGTTTGGTTTTCTGCGCTTGTGACAGTTTGCTGAAAATGATGGTTTCCAGCTTCATCCATGTCCCTGCAAAGGACATGAACTCATCTTTTTTTATGGCTGCATTGTATTCCATGTTGTATATGTGCCACACTTCCTTAATCTAGTATAACACTGATAGACATTAGGTTGGTTCCAACTATTTGCTATTGTGAATAGTGCCGCAATAAACATACATGTGCATGTGTCTTTATGGTAGCATCATTCATAATCTTTTGGGTATATACCCAGTAATGGGATGGCTGGGTCAAATGGTATTTCGAGTTCTAGATCCTTGAGGAATCACCACACCGTCTTCCACAATGGTTGAACTAATTTACACTTGTGCCGACAGTGTAAAAGCGTTCCTATTTCTCCATATCCTCTCCAGCATGTTGTTTCCTGACTTTTTAATGATCGCCATTCTAACTGGCATGAGATGGTATCTCACTGTGCTTTTGATTTGCATTTCTCTGATGACCAGTGATGATGGGCATTTTCTCATGTGTCTGTTAGCTGCATAAATGTCTTCTTTTGAGAAGTGTCCATTCAGATCCTTTGCCCACTTTTTGACGGGGTTGTTTTATTCTTGTAAATTTGTTGAAGTTCTTTGTAGATTCTGGATATTAGCCTTTTGTCAGATGGATAGATTGCAAAAATTTTCTCCCAATCTGTAGGTTGCCTGTTCACTCTGATGGTAGTTTCTTTTGCTGTGCAGAAGCTCTTCAGTTTAATTA
>NW_012110830.1:102074-103714 GCF_000951045.1 Mandrillus leucophaeus | reverse complement strand
AGGGCAGATTCTTTAGCTGGATGATACCCTAAAAGATTTCTACTGCAACTTCCTTCTTCCCTCTCAATCTTACCTTTATTTCCCTCAGTGGGCCAACATTTCCCAAATCACCCAGAATGATAATTTCTCAAGTACAGAGAGCTTACTAGGATTCAAACGAAGTGTCAAATCTTTGGAAGTCTGGGTACAAACAGCTGCTAGAAAGAGAATCTGACATTTCCCTATCATCATTGGCATTCATGTCATCATCTTTTATGAAAGATGATGAAAGTTACCCAAGCAATTAGGTAGGATTTTCATGAGACTAAATCATCAGCCTTATATAATCAAATGCCATTATACAAGGTTTCCAGTAGTTAACCCACAGCATAGAATCTTAATTTGTTGTCTTTAAAACTTGCACAATGCTAGCTATGGTCTGAGGAGCAGTAAAAGCATTTTACAGGTGACAAATGGTTGGTATTTAATACAATGCTTAAAAAGCAAGTTAATAAGGAAAAATTATTTGCATAAATTAGAAAAGTTTGACATTTTGGGGAACATCTAAATTACTGTCAACATTTTGCTGCTTGTAAGCTTATTTTTAATAAAATCAATCATATGGAATAATCACCAGGCTTAGTGAACTCAACAAAAGCCTGACATCTTACTAAATTCATTCAAAGCAAAGAGATTCCCAGAATGAAGAGAAGTAGAACTTCACCATGTCACCACAGCAATTCTATTAACTGATAGGTATGCAAGCAGACATCAAATTATTTTTACATTATATATACCAACTAATATTGTGAAAGGAAAAGGATATATTCCATGACATAATTTAGCAAACACCTCCTGAGAAGTCATAGAATTGAGCTAATAGTCTAGGTGAAGCTGTTAATCCTGTATTGCTGTGTGAAACATTCTGATTGCCTAAAATTGTCATGCAATGATCCATTTTGATTTCCTCTCCCTAGCTAGATTACCAGCTCCACAAGTGCCTAATGCGTGGCAGGAGTGGACACTCAGTGAATGCTGGTTAGATGATTGATTAGAAAACCACCAACACTGAGGTGCCAACTGAAGACAAATAGATTATCAAGGAATAATCCAGTTTCCAGTTCTAGAATAAACTGTACAATCACTCCATTTTATTCAAAGTCCATGAGAGGAGCCATGTTTTCATTGTTTATCTTATTTTACCAGCTGCATCCCTAGAACCTTTAACAGGACCTAGAACAAACTAAGGACTGGAAAAGCTTACGCCTGTAACTCCAGCACTTTGGGAAGCTAAGGTGGGAGGATCACTTGAGCCCAGAGGTTCAAAGCCAACCTGAGCAACAAAGCTAGACCTTGTCTCCACAAAAAATAAAAATAAATTTAAAAACTTAGCTGGGCATAGTGGTGCACGCCTGTCATCCCAGCTAATCAGGAGGCTGAAGCAAGAGGATCACTTGAGCCCAAGAGTTCATGGTTACAGTGAGCTATGACCGCAACACTGGACTATAGCCTGGGAAAAAGAGTGAGACCTGTCTCTAAAAAAATTTTTTTGATGAATAAGTGAATTCCACCAATGCAGTCCAGGACAAAGAAGAAGAGTCTGCATCAATTTAACTTTTCACACACAGAAATGTCCTTCTACATATCCACTTCTAATCTAA
>NW_012110830.1:100194-100621 GCF_000951045.1 Mandrillus leucophaeus | reverse complement strand
AACCTAGGCAATACCATTCAGGACATAGGCATGGGCAAAGACTTCATGACTAAAACACCAAAAGCAATGGCAACAAAAGCCAAAATTGACAAAGGAGATCTAATTAAACTGAAGAGCTTCTGCACAGAAAAAAAAAAAAAAAAAAAACTACTATCATCAGAGTATCAGAGTAAACAGGCAGCCTAGAGAATGGGAGAAAATTTTTGCAATCTATCCATCTGACAAAGGGCTAATATCCAGAATCTACAAAGAACTTCAACAAACTTACAAGAAAAAAAAAAAAAAACAACCCCATCAAAAGGTGGATGAAGGATATGAACAGACACTTTTCGAAACAAGACATTTATGTGGCCAACACATGTGAGAAAAAGCTCATCATCACTGTTCATTAGAGAAATGCAAATCAAAATCACAATGAGATATCACC
>NW_012110830.1:87710-95494 GCF_000951045.1 Mandrillus leucophaeus | reverse complement strand
TATTGTAGCCTTGTAGTATAGTTTGAAGTCAGGTAGTGTGATGCCTCCAGCTTTGTTCTTTTTGCTTAGGATTGTCTTGGCTGTGCAGGCTCTTTTTTGGTTCCATATGAACTTTAGAGTAGTTTTTTTCCAGTTCTGTGAAGTAGTATTTTCCAATTCTGAAGGTAGGAATAATGTACATTTTTTAAATTCTAATTTTATTCCAGCACTGATACAGTTCATAGCACCAGTAGCTTCTCAACCATCATTCAACAAACGAATGGACAGAGATCCTTTTCTTGAAAGATAAGTAGCTGTCTGTAGATATGATTTCAGAAAGACATATACACAGCATGCCACTTTCCCATGCAATTCTTCTACCTATCCCAGAATATTCAAAATTGCAAACTAAGGCACAAGGCATTTTATTCCACTATTAGAAAGAAGCTTAAAATAGAAATGTCCTTTAGCAATAGACTATTTAGGCAGTGGAAATGGTGTGTCCAAAAGAGAGTGGGAAAAAAGGAAACTGAAAGTGAAGTTACTTTGTCAGCCTCCAAGGCCTTAGAGGAGTCCCCTGACGATCAATTCTACAAGATTTTGGGGTTCTAGGGTCTCTCTCCCCCTGTAGCTTCAGATTTAATTCCATTCTCTAAAGTCAATCCTGTCTGAGGGCAAGAGAAATTTATGAATTTAAGACCCCTGCATTCTCTAGGATTCACCTGAGCTGGTCTTCACCTGGTACCTTAGTCCTGAGAGCTATGTTTCTTATTTCTAAGTCTACTCCTAAAACTTCTGCCTTAGTTCTGATAATTTACACACCATGGTTATGTCTTAGACCCATTTTTTTATATTGCTATTATGCCCAGTATTGGCTCATTACCTGTCTTAATCTGTCTTGTGCTGATACAACAAAATATGTCAGACTGGGTAATTTATAAAGAATAGATATTTTTCTCTCAAAGTTCTCGAAGCTGGAAAGTCTGAGATCAAGGCACCAGCAGGTTTAGTTGTTTAGTGAGGGCTGCATCCATTAGAGGGGAGTAACATTATGCCCTCACATGGAGGAAGGGCAAGAGACAAATGCTTTGTGAAGCCTCTTTTATAAGAGTCTTAATCCCATTCATGAGGGAAGGAGCCCTTATGGACTAATAACCTCTTAACAATCCCACCTCTTACTACCATCGCATTGGCAACATCTGAGATTTGGAAGGGGCACTTTCAAATCATAGCACTACCCATGCTGTTGCAAGTGCCTCCCAGGAATTGGAACACTACCAGAAAATCTCCACGCCTTAACAGACATGCTACCTGTGAACACATCCCCAGATGGTGTACATCTGCCTCATCTGCCAGGAGGTATACCTGTGCCCTGTTTCTGTTGAGAAATTAAGAAGCCACAGTTTGGAACCCCTTGTTGGACTGTAATTAAATTTTCTCCACATGAAGGAACACATCTAACTACAAACCCTGAGTTTTCCCAATTTGTCCCATCCTATTACATGTATTTGTTTATATCCAGTTGTGTCATTACTCTCCACGGGGTTATGACTAAGACAAAAAAAAAAGTGTGCATCTCTGGAGAAGGGCTTTAATCATCCCTGAAACTAGTTGAGGTGGACAGACTCTAAGATGGCCTCAATTATCCCTACCTCCTGTTATTCATGCCCTTGTACAATCCCCTCCCCTGGAGTGTTGGCAGGACCTGTAACTTGCTTCTAACAAATAGCATAAGGCAAAGTTGTTAAGAAGTTACTTCCTTGAGTATGTTACATAAGATGGTAACTTCTACCCTGCTACCAGACCTTAATGACTGATTCCCTCCATTGCTGGATTTGGTGAATAAAGCTGCCCTACAGAGAAAGCTACATGGAAAATTACTCAAAGCAGCCTTCAGACAGTTGCCAGCAAGTAGCTGAGGCCCTCTGTCCAACAATCCATGAGAACCTGAATCCTGCTAACAACTACAAGCTTGGAAACAGATCCTTCCCCATTCAAGCATCTGATGAGACTCCAAGCTTGAGTGACACCTTGAGACTTCTGAGAGACCCTAAGCTAATCTCCACCAAGATTAGCTTGGCACAGCACAAAACTGGTGAGAATATAGAGCAACTGCAACTCTCATAAACTGCTACTGGAATGTAAAATAAATAAACCACTCTGGAAAAGTCTTTGGCAAATTTTTCTAACTTCAAATGTACATCTATCTTATGACCCAACAGTTCCACTTCTATTTACCCAAGAGAAAGTAATGGATATGTACACAAAATGGCTTTTACGTAATTGCTTATTGCAGCTTTACCCACAAAAGCCCCAACTAAAAACAATCCAACTGTTAATTGATAGCAGAATTGATAAACAAATGTTGTCCTATTCACTCAAAGGCATATTACTCAACAATAAGAAAAGAGACTACTGATACATGCAACAGAATGTATAAATCTCAGAGACATTATGTTGAGACAAAGGAGTCAGAATCCCCCTCCCAATAAATACAGATGTATTATTCCTTTTTTGTTAAAGTTCAGGAAAAGAGAAGACTAATCTAATCTGTGAAAGAAGTCAAATGTGTGTTAGAGATTTACTGGAACAGGGCATAAGGGAAGTTCTTAGTAATGAAAATATTCTAAGTCTTTATAGTGTTGTTGAATATGTGGGCAAAACTTACCAAATTATATAAACTTAAGATCTGTATAATTCACTATGCATAAATTGTGCCTCAATTAAAAAAAGACTAGAGACACTGTGAACAATTTTATAAATATAAATTCCACTCTTTAGATAAAATTAACAATGTCTTCCATTTGATGATGAGGAAACAGATTTTCAACAAACTAGGAATAATCTAATAAAGTAAAGATAAAGAATTTTTAAACTTACAGTAAATATTTTATAGTGAAATGTAGAAATCCTTCCCTTCAAGCTTTTTTCTTGTTATTGCACATGAAACAAGAAGGTCTACTAAAACCAGTTCTATGCAACACTGTCCTGGAGAGGCTACCAAAAAAAGAAATAAAGATAGAAAATAGAGACATAGAGCCACCATTATTTTTAGATAACATAAAATACAAATTACTCTTTAGCAAGGACATTAGATATCCTAGCTACCAAAGTTAAAAAACAAAGCTTCAAAACAATACCATTTCTAATAGATTTGATGAAACACCTTATAGTAGATCCAATGAAAGTAATGCAACCAAGAACACAGCAAAACATCACCAAGAGAAGTTAAAGATATATACAAGTGAAGGTTTATATTATGGTATATTTGAGAATTGGAAAACTCAATGTTGTAAAGTTGTCAATTGACTCCAAATTTATAGATAGATAGATAGATAGATAGATAGATAGATAGATAGATAGACCGACAGATAAAATTGATGCAATTCTAATAAAAATTCCAGCTGTTTTATTTATGGTGGAAATTGATGGGTTCACTGTAAAATGCAAATGATGGCTGAGTGAGGTGGTACATGCCTATAATGCCAACACTTTGGGAGGCCCAGATGGGAAGATCACTTCAGCCCAGGATTTCAAGAACAGCCTGGCAACACAGACCTTTGTCTCTACAAAAAAAACTTAAAAATTAAAAAAAAACAATTAGCCAGGCCTGGTGGTGCATGCCTGCAGTCCCAGCTATTCAGGAGGCTGAGATGGGAGGATCACTTGAGCCTAGGAGGTTGAGGCTGCAGTGAGCCATGATTGTGCCACTGCACTCCAGCCTGGGCAATGGAGTGAGACCCCATCTCAAAAAGAATGCAAGTTATAACACAAAGAGTGGACATGAGCAAATACAATCTTAAGGGAGAACAAACTTGGAGGAGTTACACTATCAGATACCAAGCCTTTTGCAAGTAAAAATAAACACTATGGTACTGGCACAAAAATAGACAAATAGACTGCTGGAACAAAATAGAGAATTCTAAAGTAGCCTCAAACATGTAAGATTACCTACTTTATAACAAAGATGATACTACAGTGCAGTGAGAAATAATAGTTTTCTCAATGAATGATGGTGATTAATTCGATAATCATATGGGAGGAAAAATTTTTTTAAAACCTTGACCCTTAGACTTCATGCATAAAAATAAGTTCCAGATGGATTGACTTAATGTGACTTAAAGACTTAAATGTGAAAGGTAAAATTATAAAGCTTGTAAAATGTTAAATAGGAGAATATCTTCATGACCTTGTAACTGCTGAAGATTTCTTAAACAAGACAGAAATAGCATCAAGCATAAACAAAAAGGTTGATAACTTGGACCTCATTAAAAAGTAAAATTTCTGTTCATAAAAAGTTATTAAGACAGTAAGAAGTCAAACCACTGAGTAGCAGAGGTTTTCAATACATATAGCTGATAGAAGACTCCCAGAATATATGAAGTTATTATGCAAATCAATAATAAAAAGCAGACAACCTAATTTTTAAATGAGTAAAAGTATGCAGCAGGAATTTCACACACACACACACAAAGACATCCAAATGACCAAAAAAAAAAAAAAAAAAAAAACCCAACTGGAAAGATTCTCAAGATCCTCAGTGCCATTAGTCACCAGGAATATCAAAATTAGAGCAACAACAAAACATGGTATCCATCTACCAAAATAGCTTTAAAAAAACAAACAAGAATAACAATAACAAGTATTAGTGAGAATGCAGAGCAACTATAACTCTTATATACTGTTGTGATTTTAAAATAATACAACCACTTTGCAACTAATATAACCACTTTGGAAAACCCTTGGCAATATATACTAGATCTATATATGCAGAAATCCTATAAGCAAGCAATTCCACTCCTAGATACACACACTTTAGCAATGAATGTAAATGTACAACAAAAATTACGCAACAGTGTTTATTACAGAATGCTTCATAATAGACAAAAACTGAAAACAGCCCAAACATTCGCAAACTATAGAATGAGTAAAGTACAAAATTCAAATCGTAGAATTTGGCAAGAGAAGTAAAAAAAAAAAATAGCTGAAAAAGATTAACAAGTAGACTCTTAGTGGTAGAAACCAGATTTGGGGTACATAAATGCTCACTTCAAAATGCTTTCAATTTACCAAAATATTTAAAATTTTTCATTAGTAAAATGTCGGGACAAAAGATTACAACTAATAATATACTTGTTACTACTAATATATGATCAATTCTAAAGAAAAACATAAGGTGAATAACTACACTATGACTACAACAAATTAGAAAACTATGTGATAAATGATCTTTTTATAGAAATAATGTGAAATATCTCAGAATAACTATAACAATGATAATATTGATGAAAATTACAAATTCTGCTTTTAACCAACCCAGAAAAATAAACTAAGTATATATTATTGCCAAACAAAAATGGCTGAAGACTGAGGACTTACCACAGTCCAGCATTAGACATTCATGAACTTTCCTCAGGACTAACTTTAATTCCTGAAAATTTCATGAACCTAATAAAAGAAGAAAGCAAATATGATAATCCATTAGCAACAAATTACCCTGGTATTTTGGCATCAAATAATGTGAAATATATTTGATTTTTCAAAATAAAATTATAAGATAATTTGATTATATGAATGCAGTATTGCATACACATTGTTATAAATGGAAGCAAAGCACATCTTAATGTTTTTAGGACTCCCTTAAGATCAACTCATGTCAATTTATCATTTTATCAATTCAATTTTGTTTGACTTACAGATGACTAGTATTGACTGCTAACAGGAAGAATACCAGAAGCAAATGAGACTTGCAAACAGGATGCTACAAAGAAGCTGTTATGCTCTTGCTCTTGGCCTTTTAAAAATGTTTTTTCATTTAACGTCGGAATATGAAGATACCCTCAAATCAGGATCAAACACCTTCCTGAAATCACTTAGTTATTTACATTGGTTATTTACATGGTTCAGTTATTTACATTGATGGAGATCTCAACAACCAAAACACCTCTGAAGACGATCTCTGTGCAAGGCAACAAATAGGCTCTGTGGGGTGTGCAAAGATGAGCAGGAACAGTTGCTGCCATCTGAGAACTGCCAAGCTCCAGTCTAGGGTAAGGATTTATCAGAGAATACACTGTAATAGAGTTTTTGACAGAACATTTCCTGGGGTATATAATTGTACTTGTGATGAATGAATCTGTTGCAATTTAACATGTTCATTAATGAATCAGAAGAGAAGACAGAATAGGTGACACTGGGAAAGTCACTTAACCTCTTGTGGCCTCCAGCTTTTCATAGTGCCTCTTTGCTCCTGCAACACAACTATTTCTACTCCCTGAGCACAATCCTCTCTCTTTATCTTGAAGAGCTTGCAATGAACCCTGCCTAAATATTCTTCCTCCATCTCTCTTCCCCTCCTTTCCTCCTGCCAGCCTGCCTTTTTCATTCAGACCTCAGCAGAGGTATAAAACTTATTTTCTCAGGAAATGTGCCTCCATCTCCCCATTCTGAGGTAGGCGGCCCTCTCATGCATTCCCACGGCATCCAGTCATGTTGCTTTTATCATTCTTGTATATTTGTTGATTTGCATGTATTTTTTCTTTTCTATAATGAGAAGTTTCCATAGGTCTGGAACTTGTCTTGTTCACTAGCTTATATCCAGGAACCAGGGTATTGCAAACAAACGTGCTGCACTTGGTGCTTAGAAAAGCATATATGGGACCCTTCTAAAATCAATACCCTAATATCATCAAAAGAACTAGAAAAGTAAAAACAAATTCAAAGCTAGCAGAAGACAAGAAATAACTAAGATCAGAGCAGCATTGATAGAGATAGAGACACGAAAAACCCTTAAAAAAATCAATGAATCCAGAAGTTGGTGTTTTGAAAAGATAACAAAATAGATAGACCACCAGCCAGACTAATAAAGAAGAAAAGAGAGAAGAATCAAATAGATACAATAAAAAATGATAAAAAAAAAAATGGATACCACCACTGATACCAAAGAAATACAAACTACCATCAGACAATACTATAAACACCTCTAAGAAAATAAACCAGAAAATCTAGAAGAAATGGATAAGTTCCTGGACACATAAACCCTCCCAAAACTAAACCAGGAAGAAGTCAAATCCCTGAATAGACCAATAACAAGTTCTGAAATTGAGGCATTAGTTAATAGCCTACCAACCAAAAAAAGCGTAGGACCAAATGGATTCACAGCCAAATTCTCCCAGAGGTAAAAAGAGGAGCTGGTACCATTCCTTTTAAAACTATTCCAAGCAATAGAAAAAAGAGGGACACCTCCCTAACTCTTTTTATGAGGCCAGCATCATTGTGACACCAAAACCTGAAAAAGACACAACAAAAAAAAGAAAATTTCAGGCCAATATCCCTGGTGAACATAGATGCAAAAATCCTCAATAAAATATTGGCAAACTGAATCCAGCAGCACATTAAAAAGCTCTTCCACCAGGATCAAGTCGGCTTCATCCCTGGGATGCAAGGCTGATTCAACATATGCAAATCAATAAACGTAATCCATCACATAAACAGAACCAATGACAAACACCACACGATTATCTCAATACATGCAGAAAAGATCTTCGATAAAATTCAACACCCCTTCATGCCAAAAACACTCAATAAAGTAGGTATTGATAAAATGTATCTCAAAAGAATAAGAACTATTTATGACAGACCCACAGCCAATATCATACTGAATGAGCAAAAGCTGGAAGCATTCCCTGTGAAAACCAGCACAAGACAAGGATGCCCTCTCTCACCACTCCTACTCAACATAGTATTGGAAGTTCTGGCCAGGGTAATCAGGCAAGAGAAAGAAATAAAGGGTATTCAATCATGAA